>NW_027514081.1:0-99944 GCF_048772815.1 Callospermophilus lateralis
GACAAAACTGAGAACTTTTTTATTATGTCAAGTTTCAAAGAGCTACTACAAACCATGTTGGATTTAGAGTTCCAAATTCATCTATCTATATAAGAGAGAACAGAGGGAAACCTAAAAATAAAAACTGCTACTGTAAACGAACGCTTCAACCTAGAAGAGCAAAATTTGGTGAGCCAAGTAGGATTTGTGTACTTGTCATTACTACCAAGTATCATTAAGATAGGGTGAAAAAATATTTGCTGGTATTTCGGAAAACCGTAATTTTTTGGGAGCTTGGCAAAACCTTTCAATGAAAGTGCTTTTCCACAGTCTCTGCTTAGGGATACTTGATGAGGAAACAAATCATAGAGACAAAACTGAGAAATCCTTTATTTTGAAAGTTTCAAAGAGCTACTACAAACCATGTTGGACTTAGAGTTCCAAATTCATCTATCTATATAGGAGAGAACAGAGGGACACCTAAAAATATAAACTGCTACTATAAACGAAAGCTTCAACCTAGAAGAAACAAATTTGGTGAGTCAAGTGGAATTTGTGTACTGATCATTACCACCAGTATCATCAAGATTGGGTGAAAAAATATTTGCTGGCATTTTGGAAACTCGTTATTTCTTAGAATCTTAAAAACAACTCTCAATGAAAGTGCTTTTCCACAGTCTGTGCCTAGGGCTACTTGAAGAGGAAACAAACCATAGAGACAAAACTGATATTTCCATTATTTTGTCACCTTTCAAAGAGGTACTAGAAACCATGTTGGATTTAGTGTTTTAAATTCATCTATCTATCTTGGAGAGAACAGAATGAAACCTAAAATAAAAACAGCTACTGTAAACGAACGCTTCAACCTAGAAGAACAAAATTTGTTGAGCCAAGTGGGATTTGTGTACTTATCATTACCACCAAGTATCATCAAGATTGGGTGAAAAAATATTTGCTGGTATTTCAAAACTCGTAATTTCTTGGAAGCTTGGAAACCCCTTTCAACGAAAGTGCTTTTCCACAGTCTCTGCATAGGGCTACTTGAAGAGGAAACAAACCATAGAGACAAAACTGAGAACATTTTTATTTTGTCAAGTTTCAAAGAGCTACTACAAACCATGTTGGATTTAGAGTTCCAAATTCATCTATCTATATAGGAGAGAACAGAGGGAAACCTAAAAATAAAAAATGCACTTGTAAACGAACGCTTCAACCTAGAAGAGCAAAATTTGGTGAGCCAAGTGGGATTTGTGTATTTGTAATTGCCACCAAGTATCATCAAGATTGGGTGAAAAAATATTTGCTGGTATTTCGGCAACCCGTAATTTTTTGGGAGCTTGGCAAACGCTTTCAATGAAAGTGCGTTTCCCCAGTTTCTGATTAGGGCTACTTGAAAAAGAAACAAATCATAGAGACAAAACTGAGAACTCCTTTATTTTGTCAAGTTTCAAAGAGCTACTACAAACCATGTTGGATTTAGAGTTCCAAATTCATCTATCTATATAGGAGCGAACAGAGGGAAACGTAAAAATAAAAACTGCTACTGGAAACGAACGCTTCAACCTAGAAGAACAAAATTTGGTGAGCCAAGTGTGATTTGTGTACTGATCATTACCACCAAGTATCATCAAGATTGGGTGAAAAAATATTTGCTGGTATTTCGGAAACTCGTTATTTCTTAGAAGCTTGGCAACCCCTTTCAATGAAAGTGCTGTTCTACAGTTTGTGCCTAGGGCTACTTGGAGAGGAAACAAACCATAGAGACAAAACTGAGAACTCCTTTATTTTGTCAAGTTTCAAAGAGTTACTACAAACCATGTTGGATTTAGAGTTCCAAATTCATCTACCTATATAGGAGCGAACAGAGGGAAACCTAAAAATAAAAACTGCTACTGGAAACGAACGCTTCAACCTAGAAGAACAAAATTTGGTGCGCCAAGTGGGATTTGTGTACTTGTCATTACCACCAAGTATCATCAAGATTGGGTGAAAAAATATTTGCTGGTATTTCGGAAACTCATTATTTCTTAGAAGCCTGGCAACCCCTCCCAATGAAAGTGCTTTGCACTGTCTGTGCCTAGGACTACTTGAAGAGGAAACAAACATAGAGACAAAACTGAGAACACCTTCATTTTGTCAAGTTTCAAAGAGCTACTACAAACCATGTTGGATTTAGAGTTCCGAATTCATCTATCTGTATAAAAGAGAACAGAGTGAAACCAAAAAATAAAAACAGTTACTGTAAACGAACGCTTCAACCTAGAAGAACACAATTTGGTGAGCCAAGTGGTATTTGTGTACTGATCATTACCACCACCTGTCATCAAGATTGGGTGAAAAAATATTTGCTGGTATTTCGGAAACTCGTTATTTTTTAGAAGCCTGGGAAACCCTCTCAATGAAAGTGCTTTTCCACAGTCTGTGCCCAGGGCTATTGAAGAGTAAACAAACCATAGAGACAAAACTGAGGTCTCCTTTATTTTATGAAGTTTAAAAGAGGTACTACAAACCATGTTGGATTTAGAGTTCCAAATTCATCTATCTATATAGGAGAGAAAAGAGGGAAACCTAAAAATAAAAACTGCTACTGTAAACGAACGCTTCAACCTCGAAGAACAAAATTTGTTGAGCCAAGTGGGATTTGTGTACTTGTCATTAACACCAAGTATCATCAAGATTGGGTGAAAAAATATTTGCTGGTATTTCAAAAACTCGTAATTTCTTGGAAGCTTGGAAACCCCTTTCAACGAAAGTGCTTTTCCACAGTCTCTGCTTAGGGCTACTTGAAGAGGAAACAAACCATAGAGACAAACCTGAGAACATTTTTATTTTGTCAAGTTTCAAAGAGCTACTACAAACCATGTTGGATTTAGAGTTCCAAATTCATCTATCTATATAGGAGCGAACAGAGGGAAACCTAAAAATAAAAACTGCTACTGGAAACGAACGCTTCAACCTAGAAGAACAAAATTTGGTGAGCCAAGTGTGATTTGTGTACTGATCATTACCACCAATTATCAACAAGTTTGGGTGAAAAAATATTTGCTGGTATTTCGCAAACTCGTTATTTCTTACAAGCTTGGCAACCCCTTTCCATGAAAGTGCTGTTCTACAGTTTGTGCCTAGGGCTACTTGGAGAGGAAACAAACCATAGAGACAAAACTGAGAACTCCTTTATTTTGTCAAGTTTCAAAGAGTTACTACAAACCATGTTGGATTTAGAGTTCCAAATTCATCTACCTATATAGGAGCGAACAGAGGGAAACCTAAAAATAAAAACTGCTACTGGAAACGAACGCTTCAACCTAGAAGAACAAAATTTGGTGCGCCAAGTGGGATTTGTGTACTTGTCATTACCACCAAGTATTATCAAGATTGGGTGAAAAAATATTTGCTGGTATTTCGGAAACTCATTATTTCTTAGAAGCCTGGCAAACCCTCCAAATGAAAGTGCTTTGCACTGTCTGTGCCTAGGACTACTTGAAGAGGAAACAAACATAGAGACAAAACTGAGAACTCCTTCATTTTGTCAAGTTTCAAAGAGCTACTACAAACCATGTTGGATTTAGAGTTCCGAATTCATCTATCGATATAAAAGAGAACAGAGTGAAACCAAAAAATAAAAACAGTTACTGTAAACGAACGCTTCAACCTAGAAGAACACAATTTGGTGAGCCAAGTGGTATTTGTGTACTGATCATTACCACCACCTATCATCAAGATTTAGTGAAAAAATATTTGCTGGTATTTCGGAAACTCGTTATTTCTTAGAAGCTTGGCAACCACTCTCAATGATTGTGCTTTTCCCAAGTCTGTGCCTAGGGCTATTTGAAGAGGAAACAAACCATAGTGACAAAACTGAGAACTTTTTTATTTTGTCAAGTCTCAAAGAGCTACTACAAACCATGTTGGATTTAGAGTTCCAAATTCAGCTATCTATATAGGAGCGAACAGAGGGAAACCTAAAAATAAAAACTGCTACTGGAAACGAACGCTTCAACCTAGAAGAACAAATTTGGTGAGCCAAGTGTGATTTGTGTACTGATCATTACCACCAATTATCAACAAGTTTGGGTGAAAAAATATTTGCTGGTATTTCGAAAACTCGTTATTTCTTACAAGCTTGGCAACCCCTTTCAATGAAAGTGCTGTTCTACAGTTTGTGCCTAGGGCTACTTGGAGAGGAAACAAACCATAGAGACAAAACTGAGAACTCCTTTATTTTGTCAAGTTTCAAAGAGTTACTACAAACCATGTTGGATTTAGAGTTCCAAATTCATCTACCTATATAGGAGCGAACAGAGGGAAACCTAAAAATAAAAACTGCTACTGGAAACGAACGCTTCAACCTAGAAGAACAAAATTTGGTGCGCCAAGTGGGATTTGTGTACTTGTCATTACCACCAAGTATTATCAAGATTGGGTGAAAAAATATTTGCTGGTATTTCGGAAACTCATTATTTCTTAGAAGCCTGGCAAACCCTCCAAATGAAAGTGCTTTGCACTGTCTGTGCCTAGGACTACTTGAAGAGGAAACAAACATAGAGACAAAACTGAGAACTCCTTCATTTTGTCAAGTTTCAAAGAGCTACTACAAACCATGTTGGATTTAGAGTTCCGAATTCATCTATCTGTATAAAAGAGAACAGAGTGAAACCAAAAAATAAAAACAGTTACTGTAAACGAACGCTTCAACCTAGAAGAACACAATTTGGTGAGCCAAGTGGTATTTGTGTACTGATCATTACCACCACCTATCATCAAGATTTAGTGAAAAAATATTTGCTGGTATTTCGGAAACTCGTTATTTCTTAGAAGCTTGGCAACCCCTCTCATTGAAAGTGGTCTTCCACAGTCTGTGCCTAGGGCTATTGAAGAGAAACAAACCATAGAGACAAAACTGAGAACTCCTTTATTTTGTCAAGTTTCAAAGAGCTACTACAAACCATGTTGGATTTAGAGTTCGAAATTCATCTATCTACATAGGAGAGAACAGAGGGAAACCTAAATATCAAACTGCTACTGTAGACGAAAGTTTCAACCTAAAAGAACAAAATTTGGTGAGCCAAATGGGATTTGTGTTCTGATCATTACCACAAAGTATCATCAAGATTGGGTGAAAAAATATTTGCTGGTATTTCGGAAACTCGTAATTTTTTGGAAGCTTTTCAACCCTTTCAATGAAAGTGCTTTTCCACAGTGTCTACTTAGGGCTACTTGAAGAGGAAACAAACCATAGAGACAAAATTGCGAACTACTTTTTTTTTGTGAAGTTTCAAAGAGCTACTACAAACCATGTTGTATTTAGAGTTCCAAATTCATCTGTCTATATAGAAGAGAACAGAGGGAAACCTAAATATAAAAACTGCTACTGTAGATGTACGCTTCAACCTAGAAGAACAAAATTTGGTGAGCCAAGTGGGATTTGTGTACTGATCCTTACCACCAAGTATCATCAAGGTTGGGTGAAAAAATATTTGCTGGTATTTGTGAAACTCGTTATTTCTTAGAAGCTTGGCAACCCCTCTCAATGAAAGTGCTTTTCCACAGTCTGTGCCTAGGGCTACTTGAAGCGGAAACAACCCATAGAGACAAAACTGAGAACTCCTTTATTTTGTCACGTTTCAAAGAGTTACTACAAACCATGTTGGATTTAGAGTTTCAAATTCATCTATCTATATAGGAGAGAACAGAGTGAAACCAAGAATAAAAACTGCACCTGTAAATGAACGCTTCCACCTAGAAGAACAAAACTTGGTGAGCCAAGTGGGATTTGTGTACTTGTCATTACCACCAAGTATCATCAAGATTGGGTGAAAAAATATTTGCTGGTATTTCGGAAACTCGTTATTTCTTGGAAGCTTGGCAAACCCTTTCAATGAAAGTGCTTTTCCACAGTCTCTGCTTAGGGCTACTTGAAGAGGAATCAAACCATAGAGACAAAACTGAGAACTACTTTTATTTGTCAAGTTTCAAAGTACGTCTACAAACCATGTTGGATTTAGAGTTCCAAATTCATCTGTCTATATAGGGGACAACAGCGTGAAACCTAAAAATAAAAACTGCTACTGTAAACGAACGCTTCAAAATAGAAGAACAAAATTTCGTGAGCCAAGTGGGATTTGTGTACTTGTCATTAGCACCACGTATCATCCAGCTTGGGTGAAAAAATATTTGCTGGTATTTCGGAAAATCGTAATTTCTTGGAAGCTTGGCAACCGCTTTCAATGAAAGTGCTTTTCCACAGTCTCTGCTTAGGGCTACTTGAAGAGGAAACAAACCATAGAGACAAAACTGAGAACTCCTTTATTTTGTCAAATTTCAAAGAACTACTACAAACCATGTTGGATTTAGTGTTCCAAATTCATCTATCTACATAGGAAAGAACAGAGTGAAACCTAAACATAAAAACTGCTACTGTAGACGAACGCTTCAACCTAGAAGAACAAAATTTGGTGAGCCAAGTAGGATTTGTGTAACGATCATTACCACCATGTATCATCCAGATTGGGTGAAAAAATATTTGCTGGTATTTCGGAATCTCGTTATTTCTTAGAAGCTTGGGAAACCCTCTCAATGAAAGTGCTTTTCCACAGTCTCTGCTTAGGGATACTTGAAGAGGAAACAAACCATAGAGACAAAATTGTGAACTACGTTCTTTTGTCAAGTTTCAAAGAGCTACTACAAACCATGTTGGGTTTAGAGTTCCAAATTCATCTATCTATATATGAGAGAACAATGAAAAACCTAAATATAAAAACTTATACTGTAGACGAACACTTCAACCTAGAAGAAGAAAATTTGGTGAGCCTAGTGGGATTTCTCTACTGATCATTACCAGCAAGTATCATCAAGATTGGGTGAAAATATATTTGCTTGTATTTAGGAAAATCGTTATTTCTTAGAATCTTGGCAACCCCTCTCAATGAAAGTGCTTTTCCACAATTTGTGCCTAGGGCTACTTGAAGAGGAAATAAATCGTAGAGACAAAACTGATAACTACTTTTATTTGTCAAGTTTTAAAGAGCTACTACAAACCATGTTGGATTTAGAGTTCTAAATTCATCTATCTATATAGGAGAGAACAGAGAAAAACCTAAATACAAAAACTGCTACTGTAGACGAACGCTTCAACCTAGAAGAACAAAATTTGGTGAGCCAAGTGGGATTTGTGTACTGATCCTTACAACGAAGTATCATCAAGATTGGGTGAAAAAATATTTGCTGGTATTTCTGAAACTCGTTATTTCTTAGAAGCTTGGCAACCCCTCTCAATGAAAGTGCTTTTCCACAGTCTGTGCCTAGGGCTACTTGAAGAGGAAACAACCCATAGAGACAAAACTGAGAACTCCTTTATTTTGTCACGTTTCAAAGAGTTACTAAAAACCATGTAGGATTTAGAGTTTCAAATTCATCGATCTATATAGGAGAGAACAGAGGGAAACCTAAATATAAAACTGCTACTGTAGACGAACGCTTCAACCTAGGAGAACAAAATTTGGTGAGCCAAGTGGGATTTGTGTACTGATCCTTACAACCAAGTATCATCAAGATTGGGTGAAAAAATATTTGCTGGTATTTCTGAAACTCGTTATTTCTTAGAAGCTTGGCAACCCCTCTCAATGAAAGTGCTTTTCCACAGTCGGTGCCTAGGGCTACTTGAAAAGGAAACAACCCATAGAGACAAAACTGAGAACTCCTTTATTTTGTCACGTTTCAAAGAGTTACTAAAAACCATGTAGGATTTAGAGTTTCAAATTCATCGATCTATATAGGAGAGAACAGAGGGAAACCTAAATATAAAACTGCTACTGTAGACGAACGCTTCAACCTAGAAGAACAAAATTTGGTGAGCCAAGTGGGATTTGTGTACTGATCATTACCACCAAGTATCATCAATTGGGTGAAAAAATATTTGCTGGTATTTCGGAAGCTTGTTATTTCTTAGAAGCTTGGCAACCCCTCTCAATGAAAGTGCTTTTCCACATTCAGTGCCTATGGCTATTGAAGAGGAAACAAACGATAGAGACAAACTGAGAACTCCTTTAGTTTGTCAAGTTTCAAAGAGCTTCTACAAAACATGTTGGATTTAGTGTTCCAAATTCATCTATCTACACAGGAGAGAAAAGAGTGAATCCTAAAAATAAAAACTGCTACTGTAAACGAACGCTTCAAACTAGAACAAAATTTGGTGAGCCAAGTGTGATTTGTGTACTTGTCATTACCACCACGTATCATCAAGATTGCGTGAAAAAATATTTGCTGGTATTTCGGAAACTCGTAATTTCTTGGAAGCTTGGCAACCCCTTTCAATGAAAGTGCTTTTCCACAGTCTCTGCTTAGGGCTACGTGAAGAGGAAACAAACCATAGAGACAAAACTGAGAACTCCTTTATTTTGTCAAGTTTCAAAGAGCTTCTACAAACCATGTTGGATTTAGAGTTCCAAATTCATCTATCTAATTGGAGAGAACAGAGGGAAACCTAAAAATAAAAACTGCTACTGTACACGAACGCTTCAAACTAGAAGAACTAAATTTGGTGAGTCAAGTGGGATTTCTGTACCGATCATTACTACCAAGTATCAACAACATTGGGTGAAAAAATATTTGCTGGTATTTCGGAAACTCGTAATTTCTTGGAAGCATGGGAACCCCTTTCAATGAAAGTGCTTTTCCACAGTCTGTGCTTAGGTCTACTTGAAGAGGAAACAAACCATAGAGACAAAACTGAGAACTACTATTTTTTTGTCAAGTTTCAAAGAGCGAACACAAACCATGTTGGATTTAGAGTTCCAAATTCATCTATCTATATAGGAGAGAACAGTGGGAAACCTAAATATAAAAACTGCTACTGTAGACGAACGCTTCAACCTAGAAGAACAAAATTTGGTGAGCCAAGTTTGATTTGTGTACTGATCATTACCAACAAGTCTCATCTACATAACGTGAAAAAATATTTGCTGGTATTTCGGAAACTCGTTATTTTTTAGAAGATTGGCAACAACTCTCAAAGAAAGTGCTTTTCCACAGTCTGTGCCTAGGGCTACTTGAAGAGGAAACAAACCATAGAGACAAAACTCAGAACTCCTTTATTTTGTCAAGTTTCAAAGAGCTACTACAAAACATGTTGGATTTAGAGTTCCAAATTCATCTACCTATATAATAGAAAAAAAAGTGAAACATAAAAATAAAAACTGCTAATGTAAACGAACGCTTCAACCTAGAAGAACAAAATTAGGTGAGCCAAGTGGGATTTGTGTCCTTGTCATTACCACCACGTATCATCAACATTGGGTTAAAAAATATTTGCTGGCATTTCGGAAACTCGTAATTTCTTGGAAGCTTGGCAACCTCTTTCAATGAAAGTGCTATTCCAGAGTCTCTGCTTAGGGATATTCGAAGAGGAAACAAACCATAGAGACAAAATTGCGAACTACGTTTTTTTGTCAAGTTTCAAAGAGCTACTAGAAACCATATTGTATTTAGAGTTCCAAATTCATCTATCTATATAGAAGAGACCAGAGAAAAACCTAAATGTAAAAACTGGTACTGTAGACGAACGCTACAACCTAGAAGAACAAAATTTGGTGAGCCTAGTGGGATTTCTATACTGATCATTACCACCAAGAATCATCAAGATTGGGTGAAAAAATATTTGTTGGTATTTCGCAAACCCGTTAGTTCTTAGAAGTTCGGCAAACCCTCTCAATGAAAGTGGTTTTCCACAGTCTGTGCCTAGGGCTAATTGAAGAGGAATCAAACCATAGAGACAAAACTGACAACTCCTTTATTTTGTCACGTTTCAAAGAGCTACTACAAACCATGTTGTATTTAGAGTTTCAAATTCATCTATCTATATCGGAGAGAACGGAGGGAAACATAAATATAAAAACTGCTACTGTTTATGAAGGCTTCAACCTAGAAGAACAAAATTTGGTGAGCCAAGTGGGTTTTGTGTACGGATCATTACCACCAAGTATCATCAAGTTTGGGTGAAAAAATATTTGCTGTTATTTCGGAAATTCGTTATTTCTTAGAAGCTTGGCAACCCCTCTCAATGAAAGTGCTTTTCCACAGTCGGTGCCTAGGGCTATTGAAGAGGAAACAAACCACAGAGACAAAACTGAGAATTTTTTTATTCTGTCAAGTTTCAAAGAGCTACTACAAAACATGTTGGATTTAGAGTTCCAAATTCATCTATCTATATAGGAGAGAACAAAGTGAAACCTAAAAATAAAAACGGCTACTGTAAACGAACGCTTCAACCTGAAAGAACAAAATTTGGTGAGCCAATTGGGATTTGTGTACATATCATACCACAAAGTATTATCAAGATTGGGTGAAAAAATATTTTCTGGTATTTCGGAAACTCGTTATTCCTTGGAAGCTTGGCAAAACCTTTCAATGCAAGTGCTTTTCCACAGTCTGTGCCTAGGGCTACTTGAAGTGGAAACAAACCGTATAGTCAAAACTGAGAACTACTTTATTTTGTCAACATTCAAAGAGCTACTACAAACCATGTTGGATGTAGAGTTCCAAATTCATCTATCTATATAAGAGAGAACAGAGAAAAACCTAAATATAAAAACTGCTACTGTAGACGAACGCTTCAACCTAGAAGAACAAGATTTGGTGAGCCAAGTGGGATTTGTGTACTGATCATTACCACCAAGTATCATCAAGATTGGGTGAAAAACTATTTGCTGCTATTTCGGATACTCTTTATTTCTTAGAAGCTTGGCAACCCCTCTCAATGAAAGTGCTTTTCCACAGTCTGTGCCTAGGGCTACTTGTAGAGGATACAAACCATAGAGACAAAACTGAGAACTCCTTTATTTTGTCAAGTTTCAAAGAGCTACTACAAACCATGTTGGATTTAGAGTTCCAAATTCATCTATCTATGTAGTAGAGAACAGAGGGAAACCTAAAACTATAAACTGCTACTGTAAGGGAACGCTTCAAACTAGAAAAACAAAATTTGGTGAGTCTAGTGGGATTTGTGTTTTGATCATTACCACCACGTATCATCAAGATTGGATGAAAAAAAATTTGCTGGTTCGGAAACTCGTCATTTCTTGGAAGCTTGGCAACCCCTCTCAATGAAAGTGCTTTTCCACAGTCTGTGCCTAGGGCTACTTTAAGAGGAAACAAACCATAGAGACAAAACTTAGAACTCCTTTATTTTGTCAAGTTTCAAAGAGCTACTACAAACCATGTTGCATTTAGAGTCCAAATTCATCTATCTATATAGGAGAGAACAGAGGGAAACCTACATATAAAAACTGTTACTGTAGATGAGCGCTTCAACCTAGAAGAACCAAATTTGGTGAGCCAAGTGGGATTTGTGTCCTGATCATTAACACCAAGTATCATCAAGATTGGGTGAAGAACTATTTGCTGGTATTTCAGAAACTCGTTATTTCTTAGAAGCCTGGCAACCCCTCTCAATGAAAGTGCTTTTCCACAGTCTGTGCTGAGGGCTACTGGAAGAGGAAACAAACCATAGAGGCAAAACTGAGAACTATTTTATTTTGTCCAGTTTCAAAGAGCTACTACAAACCATGTTGGATTCAGAGTTCCAAATTCATCTATCTATATAGGAGAGAACAGAGGGTAAGCTAAAAATATAAACAGCTACTGTAAACAAACACTTCAACCTAGAAGAACAAAATTTGGTGAGTAAAGTGGGATTTGTTTACCGATCATTACACCAAGTATCATCAAGATTGGGTGAAAAAATATTTGCTGGTGTTTCGGAAACTCGTTATTTCTTGGAAGCTTTGCATTCATTTTCAATGCAAGTGCTTTCTACAGTCTGTGCCTAGGGCTATTGAAGAGGAAACAAACCATAGAGACAAAACTGAGAACTCCTTTATTTTATCAACATTCAAAGAGCTACTAGAAACCATGTTGGATTTAGAGTTCCAAATTCATCTATATATATATATATATATATATATATATATATATATATATATATATATATATATATATATATAAGAGAGAACAGAGTGAAACCCAAAAATAAAAACTGCTACTGTAAACCAACGCTTCAACCTATAAGAACAAAATTTTGTGAGCCAAGTGGGATTTGTGGACTTGTCATTTCCACGAGGTATCATCAAGATTTGGTGAAAAAATATTTTCTGATATTCGGAAACTCAAAATTTCTTGGAAGCTTGGCAACCCATTTCAATGAAAGTGCTTTTCCACAGTCTCTGCTTCGGGCTACTTTAAGAGGAATCAAACCATAGAGACAAAACTGAGAACTGCTTTATTTTGTCAAGTTTCAAAGAGCTACTACAAACCATGTTGAATTTAGTGTTCCAAATTTATCTAATTATATAGGAGAGAACAGAGGGAAACCTAAATATAAAAACTGCTTCTGTAGACGAACGCTTCAACGTAGAAGAACAAAATTTGGTGAGTCAAGTGGGATTTGTGTACGGATCATTACTACCAAGTATCATCAAGATTGGGTGGAAAAATATTTGCTGGTATTTCGGAAACTCGTCATTTCTTGGAAGCTTGGCAACCCCTTTCAAAGAAAGTGCTTTTCCACAGTCTCTGCTTAGGGCTACTTGAAGAGGAAACAAACCATAGAGACAAAACTGAGAACTACATTTTTTTTGTCAAGTTTCAAAGAGCTACTACTAACCATGTTGGATTTAGAGTTCCAAATTCATCTATCTATAAAGGAGAGAACAGAGGGAAACCTAAATATAAAAACGACTACTGTAAACGAACGCTTCAAACTAGAAGAACAAAATTTGGTGAGCCAAGTGGGATTTGTGTACTTGTCATTACCACCACGTATCATCAAGATTGGATCAAAAAATATTTGCTGGAATTTCGAAAACTCGTAATTTCTTGGAAGCTTTGCAACCCGTCTCAATGAAAGTGCTTTTCCACAGTCTGTGCATAGGGCTACTTGAAGAGGAAACAAACCAGAGAGACAAAACTGAGAACTACTTTATTTTGACAAGTTTCAAAGAGCTACTACTAACCATGTTGGATTTAGAGTTCCAAATTCATCTATCTATATAGGAGAGAACAGAGTGAAACTTAAAAATATAATCTTCTACTGTAAACGAACGCTTCAACCTAGAAGAACAAAATTTGGTGAGTCAAGTGGGATTTGTGTACTTGTCATTACCACCATGTATCATCCAGTTTGGGTGAAAAAATATTTGCTGGTATTTCGGAAACTCGTAATTTCTTGGATGCTTGGCAACCCCTTTCAATCAAAGTGCTTTTCCACAGTCTCTGCTTAGGGCTACGTGAAGAGGAAACAAATTATAGAGACAAACACGAGAACTCCTTTATTTCGGCAAGTTTCAAATAGCTACTAAAACCATCTTGGATTTAGAGTTCCAAATTCATCTATCTATATATGAGAGAACAGAGGGAAACCAAAAATAAAAACTGCTACCGTAAACGAACGCTTCAACCTAGAAGAACAAAATTTGGTGAGCCAAGTGGGATCTGTGTACCCATCATTACCACTACGTATCATCAAGATTGGGTGAAAAAATATTTGCTGGTAATTCGGAAACTCGTAATTTCTTGGAAGCTTGGCAACGCCTTTCAATGAAAGTGCTTTTCCACAGTCTCTGCTTAGGGCTACTTGAAGAGTAAACAAATCATAGAGACAAAACTGAGAATTCCTTTATTTTGTCAAGTTTCAAAGAGCTACTACAAACCATGTTGGATTTAGACTTCCAAATTCATCTATCTATATAGGAGAGAAGAGAGTGCAACCTAAAAATATATACTGCTACTGTAAAAGAACGCTTCAACTTAGAAGACCAAAATTTGGTGAGTCAAGTGGGATTTGTGTACCGATCATAACCACCATGTATCATCAAGATTGGGTGAAAAATTATTTGCTGGTTTTTCGGAAACTCGTTATTTCTTTGAAGCTTGGCAACCCCTCTCAATGAAAGTGCATTTCCACAGTCTGCGCCTTGGGCTACTTGAAGGGGAAACAAAACATAGAGACAAAACTGAGAACTCCTTTATTTTGTCAAGTTTCAAAGAGCTACTACAAACCATGTTGGATTTAGAGTTCCAAATTCATCTATGTATATAAGAGAGAACAGAGTGAAACCAAAAATAAAAACTGCACTGTAAATGAACGCTTCCTCCTAGAAGAACAAAATTTTTAGAGGCAAGTGGAATTTGTGTACTTGTCATTACCACCACGTATCATCAAGATTGGGTGAAAAAATATTTGCTGCTATTTCTGAAACTCGTAATTTATAGGAAGCTTGGCAACCCTATTTAATGAAAGTGCTTTTCCACAGTCTCTGCTAGGGCTAATTGAAGAAAAAACAAACCATAGAGACAATACTGAGAAGTACATTTTTTTGTCAAGTTTCAAAGAGCGACTACACACCATGTTGGATTTAGAGTTCCAAATTAATCTATCTATATAGGAGAGAACCGAGGAAAACCTAAATATAAAAACGACTACTGTAGACGAACGCTTCAACCTAGAATAACAAAATTTGGTGAGCCAAGTGGGATTTGTGTACTGATCATTACCAACAAGTATCATCAAGATTGGGTGAAAAAGTATTTGCTGGTATTTCGGAAACTCGTAATTTCTTGGAAGCTTGGCAACCCCTTTCAATGAAAGTGCTTTTCCACAGTTTCTGCATAGGGCTACTTGAAGAGGAAACAAATAATAGAGACAAAACTTAGAATTCCTTTATTTTGTCAAGTTTCAAAGAGCTACTACAAACCATGTTGGATTTAGAGTTCCAAATTCATTTATCTATATAGGAGAGAACAGAGGGAACCCTGAGAATATAAACTGCTACTGTAAACGAACGCTTCAAACTAAAAGACCAAAATTTGGTGAGTCAAGTGGGATTTGTGTTCCGATCATTAAAACCAAGTATCATCAAGATTGGGAGAAAAAATACATGCTGGTATTTCTGAAACTCGTAATTTCTTGGAAGCTTGCAACCCCTTTCAATGAAAGTGCATTTCCACAGTCTCTCCTTAGGGCTACTTGAAGAGGAAACAAATTATAGAGACAAAACTGAGAACTCCATTATTTTGTCAAGTTTCAAAGAGCTACTACAAACCATGTTGGATTTAGAGTTCCAAATTCATCTATCTACATAGGAGAGAACAGAGTGAAACCTAAACATAAAAACTGCTACTGTAGACGAACGCTTCAACCTAGAAGAACATAATTTGGTGAGCCAAGTGGTATTTGTGTACTGATCATTACCACCAAGTTTCATCAAGATTGGGTGAAAAAATATTTGCTGGTATTTCGGAAACTCGTTATTTTTTGAAGCTTGGCCACCACTCTCAATGAAAGTGCTTTTCCACAGTCTGTGTCTAGGGCTACCTGATAGTAAACAAACCATTGAGACAAAAGTGAGAACTCCTTTATTTTGTCAACTTTCAAAGTGCTACTACAACCATGTTGGATTAAGTGTTCCAAATTCATCTATCTATATAGGAGAGACAGAGGGAAAACTAAAAATAAGAACTGCTGCTGTAAACGAACGCTTCAAACCTAGAGGAGAAAAATTTGGTGAGCCAAGTAGGATTTGTGTAATGATCATTACCACCACGTATCATCAAGATTGGGTGAAAAAATATTTGATGGTATTTCGTAAATTCGTAATTTCTTGGAAGCTTGGCAACACCTTTCAATGAAAATGCTTTTCCACAATCTCTGTATGGTCTACTTAAAGAGAAAAACAAATTATAGAGACAAAACTGAGAACTCCTTTATTTTGTCAAGTTTCAAAGAGCTACTACAAACCATGTTGGATTTAGAGTTCCAAATTATCTATCTACATAGAAGAGAAAAGAGTGAAACCTAAACATAAAAACTCATACTGTAGATGAACGCTTCAACCTAGAAGAACAAAATTTGGTGAGCCATGTGGGATTTGTGTACCGATCATTACCACCATGTATCATCAAGATTGGGTGAAAAAATATTTGCTGTGTTTCAGAAACTCGTTATTTCTTGAAGCTTGGCAACCCTTTTTAATTAAAGTGCTTTTCCACAGTCTCTGCTTAGGGGCTAATTGAAGAAAAACAAACCTAGAGACAAAACTGAGAACTACATTTTTTTGTCAAGTTTCAAAAGAGCAACTACAAACCATGTTGGATTTAGAGTTCCAAATTAATCTATCTATATAGGAGAGAACAGAGGAAAACCTAAATATAAAAACGACTACTGTAGCCGAACACTTCAACCTAGAAGAACAAAATTGGTGAGCAATTGGAGTTGTGTACTTGTCATTACCACCACGTATCATCAAGATTGGGTAAAAAAATATTTGCTGGTATTTCGGAAACTCGTTATTTCTTAGAAGCTTTGCAACCTCTCTCAATGAAAGTGCTTTTCCACAGTCTGTGCCTAGGGCTACTTGAAGAGGAAACAAATCATAAAGACAAAACTGAGAACAAGTTTTTTTTTCAAGTTTCAAAGAGCTACTACAAACCATGGTTGATTTAGAGTTCCAAAGTCATCTATCTATATAGGAGAGAACACAGGGAAACCTAAAAATAAAAACTGCTACTGTCAACGAATGCTTCAACCTAGAAGAACTAAATTTGGTGACCCAAGTGGGATTTGTGTACTTGTCATTAAAACCAAGTATCATCAAGATTGGGTTAAAAAATATATGCTGGTATTTCGGAAACTCGTAATTTCTTGGAAATTTGGCAACCCATTTCAATGAAAGTGCTTTTCCAAAGTCTCTGCTTTGGGCTACTTGAAGAGGACACAAACCATACAGACAAAACTGAGAACTCCTCTATTTTGTCAAGTTTCAAAGAGCTACTAGAAACCATGTTGGATTTAGAGTTCCAAATTCATCTATCTATATCGGAGAGAACAGAGTGAAACCTAAAAATAAAAACTGCTACTGTAAACGAACGCTTCAACCTAGAAGAACACAATTTTGTGAGCCAAGTGGCATTTGTGTAATGATATTACCACCACGGATCATCAAAATTGGGTGAAAAATATTTGCTGGTATTTCGGAAACCCGTAATTTCTTGGATCATGGCAAACCGTTTCAATGAACGTGCTTTTCCACAGTCTCTGCTGACGGCTACATGAAGAGGAAACAAATCATCGAGACAAAACTGAGAACTCCTTTATTTTGTCAAGTTTCAAAGAGCTACTACAAACCATGTTGGATTTAGAGTTCCAAATTCATCTATCTATATAGGAGAGAACAGAGGGAAACCTAAAAATATAAACTGTTACTGTAAACGAACGCTTCATCCTAGAAGAACAAAATTTGGTAAGCCAAGTGGGATTTGTGTACTTGTCATTACCACCAATTATCATCAAGATTGGGTGAAAAAATATTTGCTGGTATTTCGGAAACTCGTTATTTCTAAGAAGCCTGGCAACCCCTCTCAATGAAAGTGCTTTTCCACAGTCTGTGCCTAGGGCTACTTGAAAAGGAAACAAATCATAGAGACAAAACTGAGAACTCCTTCATTTTGTCAAGTTTCAAAGAGCTACTACAAACCATGTTGGATTTAGAGTTCCAAATTCATCTATCTATGTAAAAGAGAACAGTGTAAACCCTAAAAATAAAAACTGCTATTGTAAAAGAACGCTTCCACCTAGAAGAACACAATTTGGTGAGCCAAGTGGCATTTGTGTACTAATCATTACCACCAATTATCATCAAGATTGGGTGAAAAAATATTTGCTGGTATTTCGGAAACTCTTTATTTGTTAGAAGCTTGGCAACTCCTCTCAATGAATGTGCTTTTCCCCAGTCTGTGCCTAGGGCTATTTGAAGAGGAAACAAACAAATAGAGACAAAACTGAGAACTTTTCTATTTTGTCAAGTTTCAAAGAGCTACTACATACCATGTTGGATTTAGAGTTCCAAATTCATCAATCTATATAGGAGAGAACAGAGGGAAACCTAAAAATAAAAACTGCCACTGTAAACGAACGCTTAAACTAGAAGAACAAAATTTGGTGAGCCAATTGGGATGTGTGTACTTGTCATTCCCACCAAATATCATCAAGATTGGGTGAAAAAATATTTGCTGGTATTTCGGAAACTCGTAATTTCTTGGAAGCTGGCAACCCCTTTCAATGAAAGTGGTTTTCCACAGTCTCTGCTTAGGGCTACTGAAGAGGCAATAAATCATAGAGACAAAACTTTGAACTCCTAAATTTTTTCAAGTTTCAAAGAGCTACTACAAACCTTGTTGGATTTAGAGTTACAAATTCATCTATCTATATAGGAGAGAACAGAGTAAAAAATAAAAATAAAAACTGCTACTGTAAAGGAACGCTTCAACCTAGAAGAACACCATTTGGTGAGCCAAGTGGGATTTGTGTACTGATCATTACCACCACCTATCATCAAGATTGCGTGAAAAAATATTTGCTGGTATTTAGGAAACTCGTTATTTCTTAGAAGCATGGCAACCTTTCTAAATGAATGTGCTTTTTCCAGTCTGTGCCTAGGGCTATTTGAAGAGGAATCAAACCATAGAGACAAAACTGAGAACTATTTTTTTTTGTCAAGTTTCAAAGAACTACTACAAACCATGTTAGATTTAGAGTTCCAAATTCATCTATCTATATAGGAGAGAACAGAGGGAAACCTAAATATAAAAACTGCTACTGTAAACGAACGCTTCAACCTAGAAGAGCAAAATTTGGTGAGCCAAGTGGGATTTCTGTACTTGTCATTACCACCAAGTATCATCAAGATTGGGTGAAAAAATATTTGCTGGTATTTCGGAAACCCGTAATTTCTTGGGAGTTTGGCAAACCCTTTCAATGAAAGTGCTTTTCCACAGTCTCTGCTTAGGGCTACTTGAAGAGGAAACAAATCATAGAGACAAAACTGAGAACTCCTTTATTTTCTCAAGTTTTAAAGAGCTACTACAAACCATGTTGGATTTAGAGTTCCAAATTCATCTATCTATATAGGAGAGAACAGAGGGAAACCTAAAAATATAAACTGCTACTGTAAACGAACGCTTCAACCTAGAAGAACAAAATTTGGTGAGTCAAGTGGGATTTGTGTACCGATCATTACCACCAAGTATCATCAAGATTGGGTAAAAAAATATTTGCTGGTATTTCGGAAACTCGTTATTTCTTAGAAGCTTGGCAACCCCTTTCAATGGAAGTGCTTTTCTACAGTTTGTGCCTAGGGCTACTTGAAGAGGAAACAAACCATAGGGACACAACCGAGAACTCCATTATTTTGTCAAGTTTCAAAGAGCTACTACAAACCATGTTGGATTTAGAGTTCCAAATTCATCTATCTATATGGGAGAGAACAGAGTGAAACCTAAAAATAAAAACTGCTACTGTAAACGAACGCTTCAACTTAGAAGAGCACAATTTGGTGAGCCAAGTGGCATTTGTGTACTGATCATTACCACCACGTATCATCCAGATTGGGTGAAAAAATATTTGCTCGTATTTCGAAAACTCGTTATTTCTTAGAAGCTTGGCAACCCCTCTCAATGAAAGTGCTTTTTCACAGTGTGTGCATAGTGTACTTGAAGAGGAAACAATCCATAGAGACAAAACTGAGAACTCCTTCATTTGTCAAGTTTCATAGCTACTACAAACAATGTTGGATTTAGAGTTCCAAATTCATCTATCTATATAAGAGAGAACAGAGTGAAACCTAAAAATAAAAACTGCTACTGTAAACGAACGCTTCAACCTAGAAGAACAAAATTGGGTGAGCTAAGTGGGATTTGTCTACTTGTTATTACCACCAAGTATCATCAAGATTGGGTGAAAAAAAATTTGCTGGTATTTCGGAAACCCGTTATATATTGGAAGCTTGGCCACCCCTTTCAATGGAAGTGCTTTTCCACAGTCTCTGCCTGGGATACTTGAAGAGGAAACAAATCACAAAGACAAAACTGAGAATTCCTTTATTTTTTCAAGTTTCAAAGAGCTACTACAAACCATGTTGGATTTAGAGATCCAAATTCATCTATTTATATAAAAGAGAACAGAGTGAAACCTAAAAATAAAAACTGCTACTGAAAACGAACACTTCAACCTAGAAGAACACAATTTCGTGAGCCAAGTGGGATTTGTGTACTTGTCATTAACACCAAGTATCATCAAGATTGGGTGAAAAACTGTTTGCTGGTATTTCGGAAACTCCTAATATCTTGGAAGCTTGGCAACCCCTTTCAATGAAAGTGCTTTTCCCCAGTCTGTGGCTAGGGCCATTTGAAGAGGAAACAAACCATAGAGAAAAAACTGAGAACTCCTTTATTTTGTCAAGTTTCAAAGAGCTACTACAAACCATGTTGGATTTAGAGTTCCAAATTCATCTATCTATATGGGAGAGAACAGAGTGAAACCTAAAAATAAAAACTGTTACTGTAAACGAACGCTTCAACCTAGAAGAACACAATTTGGTGAGCCAAGTGGCATCTGTGTACTGATCATTACCACCACGTATCATCAAGATTGGGTGAAAAAATATTTGCTGGTATTTCGGAAACTCGTTATTTCTTAGAAGCTTGGCAACCCCTCTCAATGAATGTGCTTTTCCCCAGTCTGTGCCTAGGGCTACTTGAAGAGGAAACAAATCATAGAGACAAAACTGAGAACTCCTTTATTTTTTCAAGTTTCAAAGAGCTACTACAAACTATGTTGTATTTAGAGTTCCAAATTCATCTATCTATATAGGAGAGAACAGAGGGACACCTAAAAATATGAACTGCCTCTGTAAATGAACGGTTCAACCTAGAAGAACCAAATTTGGTGATCAAGTGGGATTTGTGTATTGATCATTATCACCAGTATCATCAAGATTGGGTGAAAAACTGTTTGCTGGTATTTCGGAAACTCCTAATTTCTTGGAAGCTTGGCAACCCCTTTCAATGAAAGTGCTTTTCCACAGTCTCTGCTTAGGCACACTTGAGGAGGAAACAAATCATAGAGACAAAACTGAGGACATTTTTATTTTGTCAAGTTTCAAAGAGCTACTACAAACCATGTTGGGTTTAGAGTTCCAAATTCATATATCTATATAGGAGAGAACAGAGGGAAACCTAAAAATAAAAACTGCTCTTGTAATCGAACGCTTCAACCTAGAAGAGCAAAATTTGGTGAGCCAAGTGGGATTTGTGTACTTGTAATTACCACCAAGTATCATCAAGATTGGGTGAAAAAATATTTGCTGGTATTTCGGAAACTCGTAATTTTTTTTGAGCTTGGCAAACCCTTTCAATGAAAGTGCTTTTCCACAGTCTCTGCTTAGGGCGACTTGAAGAGGACACAAATCATAGAGACAAAACTGAGAACTCGTTTATTTTGTCAAGTTCCAAAGAGCTACTAGAAACCATGTTGGATTTAGAGTTCCAAATTCATCTATCTATATAGGAGAGAACAGAGGGAAACCTAAAATATTAACTGCTACTGTAAACGAACGCTTCAACCTAGAAGAACAAAATTTGGTGAGCCAAGTGGTATTTGTGTACTTGTCACTACCACCAAGTATCATCAAGATTGGGTGAAAAAATATTTGCTGGTATTTCGAAAACTCGTTATTTCTTAGAAACCTGGCAACCCCTCTCAATGAAAGTGCTTTTCCACAGTTTATGACTAGGGCTAATTGAAGAGGAAACAAAACATAGAGACAAAACTGAGTACTTCTTCATTTTTTCAAGTTTCAAAGAGCTACTACAATCCATGTTGGATTTAGAGTTCCAAATTCATATATCTATATAAAAAAGATCAGAGTGAAACCTAAATATAAAAACTGCTACTGTAATCGAACGCTTCAACCTAGAAGAACACAATTTGGTGAGCCACGTGGGATTTGTGTACTGATCATTACCACCACGTATCATCAAGATTAGGTGAAAAAATATTTGCTGGTATTTCGGAAACTCGTAATTTCTTGCAAGCTTGGCTTGTCCGCAGTATCTGCTTAGGGCTATTTGAAGAGGAAAAAAACATAGAGACAAAACTGAGAACATTTTATTTTGTCAAGTTTCAAAGAGCTACTACAAACCATGTTGGATTTAGAGTTCCTAATTCATCTATCTTATAGGAGAGAACAGAGGGAAACCTAAAAATAAAAACTGCTCTTGTAAACGAACGCTTCAACCTACAAGAGCAAAATTGTGTGAGCCAAGTGGGATTTGTGTACTTGTAATTACCACCAAGTATCATCAAGATTGGGTGAAAAAATATTTGCTGGTATTTCGGAAACCCGTAATTTTTTGGGAGCTTGTCAAACCCTTTCAATGAAAATGCTTATCCACAGTCTCTGCTTAGGGCTACTTGAAGAGGAAATAAATCCTAGAGACAAAACTGAGAACTCCTTTATTATGTCAAGTTTCAAAGAGCTACTACAATTCATGTTGGATTTAGAGTTCCAAATTCATCTATCTATATAGGAGAGAACAGAGGGAAACCTAAATATAAAAACTGCTACTGTGGACGAACGCTTCAACCTAGAAGAACAAAATTTGGTGAGCCAAGTGGGATTTTTGTACTGATCATTACCACCAAGTACCTTCAAGATTGGGTGAAAAAATGTTTGCTGGTATTTTAGAAACTCCTTATTTCTTAGAAGCTTGGCAATCCCTCTCAATGAAAGTGCTTTTCCACAGTCTGTGCCTTGGGCTACTTGAAGAAGAAACAAACCATAGAGAGAAAACTGAGAACTCCTTTATTTTGTCAAGTTTCCAAGAGCTACTACAAACCATGTTGGATTTAGATTTCCAAATTCATCTATGTATATAGGAGAGAACAGAGGGAAACCTAAAAATATAAACTGATACTGTAAACGAACGCTTCAAATTTGAAAAACAAAATTTGGTGAGCCAAGTGGGATTTGTGTACTTGTCATTACCACCACGTATCATCAAGATTGGTTGAAAAAATATTTGCTGGTATTTCGGAAACTCGAAATTTCTTGGAAGCTTGGCAACCCCTTTCAATGAAAGTGCTTTTCCTCAGTCTCTGATTAGGGCTACTTTAAGAGGAAACAAACCATAGAGACAAAACTGAGACCTCTTTTTTTGTCAAGTTTCTAAGAGCTACTACAAACCATGTTGGATTTACAGTTCCATATTCTCTATCTATATAGGAGAGAACAGAGGGAAACCTAATTATAAAAACTGCTACTGTAGACGAACGCTACAACCTAGAAGAACACAATTTGGTGAGCCAAGTGGGATTTGTGTACTGATCATTACCATCAAGTATCATCAAGATTGGGTGAAAAAATAGTTGATGCTATTTCGGAAACTCGTTATTTCTTAGAAGCTTGGCAACCCCTCACAATGAAAATGCTTTTCCACATTCTGTGTCTAGGGCTACTTGAAGAGGTAACAAACCATAGAGACAAAACTGAGATCTCCTTTATTTTGTCATGTTTCAAAGAGCTACTACAAACCATGTTGTATTTAGAGTTCCAAATTCATCTATCTATATAGGAGAGAACAGAGGAAAACCTAAAAATATAAACTGCTACTGTAGACTAACGCTTCAACCTAGAACAACAAAATTTGGTGAGTCAAGTGGGATTTGTGTACCGATCATTACCACCAAGTATCATCAAGATTGGGTGAAAAAATATTTGCTGGTATTTCGGAAACTCGTTAATTCTTGGAAGCTTGGCAACCCCTTTCAATGAATGTGCTTTTCCACAGTCTCTGCTGAGGGCTACTTGAAGAGGAAAAAAACCATAGAGACAATACTGAGAACGACTTTATTTTGTCAAATTTCAAAGAGGTACTACAAAACATGTTGGATTGATAGTTCCAAATTCATCTATCTATATAGGAGAGAACAAAGTGAAACCTAAAAATAAAAACTGCTACTGTAAACGAACGCTTCAACCTAGAAGAACAAAATTTGGTGAGCCAAGTACTTGTCATTACCAACACGTATCATCAAGATTGGGTGAAATAGTATTTGCTGGTATTTCGGAAACTCGTAATTTCTTGGAAGCTTGGCAACTCCTTTCAATGAAAGTGCTTTTCCACAGTCTCTGCTTTGGGCTACTTGAAGAGAAAACAAATCATAGAGACAAAACTGGAAACTACTTTTTTTTGTCAATATTCAAAGAGCTACTACAAACCATGTTGGATTGAGAGTTCCAAATTCATCTATCTATATGGGAGAGAACAGAGTGAAACCTAAAGATAAAAACTGCTACTGTAAACGGACGCTTCAACCTAGAAGAACACAATTTTGTGAGCCAAGTGGCATTTGTGTAATGATCATTACCACCACGGATCATCAAAATTGGGTGAAAAAATATTTGCTGGTATTTCGGAAACCCGTAATTTCTTGGATCATGGCAAACCCTTTCAATGAACGTGCTTTTCCACAGTCTCTGCTGACGGCTACATGAAGAGGAAACAAATCATCGAGACAAAACTGAGAACTCCTTTATTTTCTCAAGTTTCAAAGAGCTACTACAAACCATGTTGGATTTAGAGTTCCAAATTCATCTATCTATATAGGAGAGAACAGAGGGAAACCAAAAAATATAAACTGTTACTGTAAACGAACGCTTCATCCTAGAAGAACAAAATTTGGTAAGCCAAGTGGGATTTGTGTACTTGTCATTACCACCAATTATCATCAAGATTGGGTGAAAAAATATTTGCTGGTATTTCGGAAACTCGTTATTTCTAAGAAGCCTGGCAACCCCTCTCAATGAAAGTGCTTTTCCACAGTCTGTGCCTAGGGCTACTTGAAAAGGAAACGAATCATAGAGACAAAACTGAGAACTCCTTCATTTTGTCAAGTTTCAAAGAGCTACTACAAACCATGTTGGATTTAGAGTTCCAAATTCATCTATCTATGTAAAAGAGAACAGTGTAAACCCTAAAAATAAAAACTGCTATTGTAAAAGAACGCTTCCACCTAGAAGAACACAATTTGGTGAGCCAAGTGGCATTTGTGTACTAATCATTACCACCAATTATCATCAAGATTGGGTGAAAAAATATTTGCTGGTATTTCGGAAACTCGTTATTTGTTAGAAGCTTGGCAACTCCTCTCAATGAATGTGCTTTTCCCCAGTCTGTGCCTAGGGCTATTTGAAGAGGAAACAAACAAATAGAGACAAAACTGAGAACTTTTCTATTTTGTCAAGTTTCAAAGAGCTACTACATACCATGTTGTATTTAGAGTTCCAAATTCATCAATCTATATAGGAGAGAACAGAGGGAAACCTAAAAATAAAAACTGCCACTGTAAACGAACGCTTAAACTAGAAGAACAAAATTTTGTGAGCCAATTGGGATGTGTGTACTTGTCATTCCCACCAAATATCATCAAGATTGGGTTAAAAAATATTTGCTGGTATTTCGGAAACTCGTAATTTCTTGGAAGCTGGCAACCCCTTTCAATGAAAATGGTTTTCCACAGTCTCTGCTTAGGGCTACTGAAGAGGCAATAAATCATAGAGACAAAACTTTGAACTCCTAAATTTTTTCAAGTTTCAAAGAGCTACTACAAACCATGTTGGATTTAGAGATACAAATTCATCTATCTATATAGGAGAGAACAGAGTAAAAAATAAAAATAAAAACTGCTACTGTAAACGAACGCTTCAACCTAGAAGAACACCATTTGGTGAGCCAAGTGGGATTTGTGTACTGATCATTACCACCACCTATCATCAAGATTGCGTGAAAAAATATTTGCTGGTATTTAGGAAACTCGTTATTTCTTAGAAGCATGGCAACCTTTCTAAATGAATGTGCTTTTTCCAGTCTGTGCCTAGGGCTATTTGAAGAGGAATCAAACCATAGAGACAAAACTGAGAACTATTTTTTTTGTCAAGTTTCAAAGAACTACTACAAACCATGTAAGATTTAGAGTTCCAAATTCATCTATCTATATAGGAGAGAACAGAGGGAAACCTAAATATAAAAACTGCTACTGTAAACGAACGCTTCAACCTAGAAGAGCAAAATTTGGTGAGCCAAGTGGGATTTCTGTACTTGTCATTACCACCAAGTATCATCAAGATTGGGTGAAAAAATATTTGCTGGTATTTCGGAAACCCGTAATTTCTTGGGAGTTTGGCAAACCCTTTCAATGAAAGTGCTTTTCCACAGTCTCTGCTTAGGGCTACTTGAAGAGGAAACAAATCATAGAGACAAAACTGAGAACTCCTTTATTTTCTCAAGTTTTAAAGAGCTACTACAAACCATGTTGGATTTAGAGTTCCAAATTCATCTATCTATATAGGAGAGAACAGAGGGAAACCTAAAAATATAAACTGCTACTGTAAACGAACGCTTCAACCTAGAAGAACAAAATTTGGTGAGTCAAGTGGGATTTGTGTACCGATCATTACCACCAAGTATCATCAAGATTGGGTAAAAAAATATTTGCTGGTATTTCGGAAACTCGTTATTTCTTAGAAGCTTGGCAACCCCTTTCAATGGAAGTGCTTTTCTACAGTTTGTGCCTAGGGCAACTTGAAGAGGAAACAAACCATAGGGACAAAACTGAGAACTCCATTATTTTGTCAAGTTTCAAAGAGCTACTACAAACCATGTTGGATTTAGAGTTCCAAATTCATCTATCTATATGGGAGAGAACAGAGTGAAACCTAAAAATAAAAACTGCTACTGTAAACGAACGCTTCAACTTAGAAGAGCACAATTTGGTGAGCCAAGTGTCATTTGTGTTCTGATCATTACCACCACGTATCATCCAGATTGGGTGAAAAAATATTTGCTCGTATTTCGAAAACTCGTTATTTCTTAGAAGCTTGGCAACACCTCTCAATGAAAGTGCTTTTTCACAGTGTGTGCATAGTGTACTTGAAGAGGAAACAATCCATAGAGACAAAACTGAGAACTCCTTCATTTGTCAAGTTTCATAGCTACTACAAACCATGTTGTATAGAGTTCCAAATTCATCTATCTATATTAGAGAGAACAGAGTGAAACCTAAAAATAAAAACTGCTACTGTAAACGAACGCTTCAACCTAGAAGAACAAAATTGGGTGAGCTAAGTGGGATTTGTCTACTTGTTATTAACACCAAGTATCATCAAGATTGGGTGAAAAACTGTTTGCTGGTATTTCGGAAACTCCTAATATCTTGGAAGCTTGGCAACCCCTTTCAATGAAAGTGCTTTTCCCCAGTCTGTGGCTAGGGCCATTTGAAGAGGAAACAAACCATAGAGAAAAAACTGAGAACTCCTTTATTTTGTCAAGTTTCAAAGAGCTACTACAAACCATGTTGGATTTAGAGTTCCAAATTCATCTATCTATATGGGAGAGAACAGAGTGAAACCTAAAAATAAAAACTGTTACTGTAAACGAACGCTTCAACCTAGAAGAACACAATTTGGTGAGCCAAGTGGCATCTGTGTACTGATCAATACCACCACGTATCATCAAGATTGGGTGAAAAAATATTTGCTGGTATTTCGGAAACTCGTTATTTCTTAGAAGCTTGGCAACCCTCTCAATGAATTTGCTTTTCCCCAGTCTGTGCCTAGGGCTACTTGAAGAGGAAACAAATCATAGAGACAAAACTGAGAACTCCTTTATTTTTTCACGTTTCAAAGAGCTACTACAAACTATGTTGTATTTAGAGTTCCAAATTCATCTATCTATATAGGAGAGAACAGAGGGACACCTAAAAATATGAACTGCCTCTGTAAACGAACGGTCCAACCTAGAAGAACCAAATTTGGTGATCAAGTGGGATTTGTGTATTGATCATTATCACCAGTATCATCAAGATTGGGTGAAAAACTGTTTGCTGGTATTTCGGAAACTCCTAATTTCTTGGAAGCTTGGCAACCCCTTTCAATGAAAGTGCTTTTCCACAGTCTCTGCTTAGGCATACTTGAGGAGGAAACAAATCATAGAGACAAAACTGAGAACATTTTTATTTTGTCAAGTTTCAAAGAGCTACTACAAACCATGTTGGGTTTAGAGTTCCAAATTCATATATCTATATAGGAGAGAACAGAGGGAAACCTAAAAATAAAAACTGCTCTTGTAATCGAATGCTTCAACCTAGAAGAGCAAAATTTGGTGAGCCAAGTGGGATTTGTGTACTTGTAATTACCACCAAGTATCATCAAGATTGGGTGAAAAAATATTTGCTGGTATTTCGGAAACTCGTAATTTTTTTTGAGCTTGGCAAACCCTTTCAATGAAAGTGCTTTTCCACAGTCTCTGCTTAGGGCTACTTGAAGAGGAAACAAATCATAGAGACAAAACTGAGAACTCCTTTATTTTGTCAAGTTTCAAAGAGCTACTAGAAACCATGTTGGATTTAGTGTTCCAAATTCATCTATCTATATAGGAGAGAACAGAGGGAAACCTAAAATATAAACTGCTACTGTAAACGAACGCTTCAACCTAGAAGAACAAAATTTGGTGAGCCAAGTGGTATTTGTGTACTTTTCATTACCACCAAGTATCATCAAGATTGGGTGAAAAAATATTTGCTGGTATTTAGAAAACTCGTTATTTCTTAGAAACCTGGCAACCCCTCTCAATGAAAGTGCTTTTCCACAGTCTATGACTAGGGCTAATTGAAGAGAAAACAAAACATAGAGACAAAACTGAGTACTTCTTCATTTTGTCAAGTTTCAAAGAGCTACTACAATCCATGTTGGATTTAGAGTTCCAAATTCATATATCTATATAAAAAAGATCAGAGTGAAACCTAAAAATAAAAACTGCTACTGTAATCGAACGCTTTAACCTAGAAGAACACAATTTGGTGAGCCAAGTGGGATTTGTGTACTGATCATTACCACCACGTATCATCAAGATTGGGTGAAAAAATATTTGCTGGTATTTCGGAAACTCGTAATTTCTTGCAAGCTTGGCTTGTCCGCAGTATCTGCTTAGGGCTATTTGAAGAGGAAAAAACCAAAGAGACAAAACTGAGAACATTTTATTTTGTCAAGTTTCAAAGAGCTACTACAAACCATGTTGGATTTAGAGTTCCTAATTCATCTATCTTATAGTAGAGAACAGAGGGAAACCTAAAAATAAAAACTGCTCTTGTAAACGAACGCTTCAACCTACAAGAGTAAAATTGTGTGAGCCAAGTGGGATTTGTGTACTTGTAATTACCACCAAGTATCATCAAGATTGGGTGAAAAACTGTTTGCTGGTATTTCGGAAACTCCTAATTTCTTGGAAGCTTGGCAACCCCTTTCAATGAAAATGCTTATCCTCAGTCTCTGCTTAGGGCTATTTGAAGAGGAAACAAATCCTAGAGACAAAACTGAGAACTCCTTTATTTTGTCAAGTTTCAAAGAGCTACTACAATTCATGTTGGATTTAGAGTTCCAAATTCATCTATCTATATAGGAGAGAACAGAGGGAAACCTAAATATAAAAACTGCTACTGTGGACGAACGCTTCAACCTAGAAGAACAAAATTTGGTGAGCCAAGTGGGATTTTTGTACTGATCATTACCACCAAGTACCTTCAAGATTGGGTGAAAAAATGTTTGCTGGTATTTTAGAAACTCCTAATTTCTTAGAAGCTTGGCAATCACTCTCAATGAAAGTGCTTTTCCACAGTCTGTGCCTTGGGCTACTTGAAGAAGAAACAAACCATAGAGAGAAAACTGAGAACTCCTTTATTTTGTCAAGTTTCAAAGAGCTACTACAAACCATGTTGGATTTAGATTTCCAAATTCATCTATGTATATAGGAGAGAACAGAGGGAAACCTAAAAATATAAACTGATACTGTAAACGAACGCTTCAAATTTGAAAAACAAAATTTGGTGAGCCAAGTGGGATTTGTGTACTTGTCATTACCACCACGTATCATCAAGATTGGTTGAAAAAATATTTGCTGGTATTTCGGAAACTCGAAATTTCTTGGAAGCTTGGCAACCCCTTTCAATGAAAGTGCTTTTCCACAGTCTCTGCTTAGGGCTACTTTAAGAGGAAACAAACCATAGAGACAAAACTGAGACCTCTTTTTTTGTCAAGTTTCTAAGAGCTACTACAAACCATGTTGGATTTAGAGTTCCATATTCTCTATCTATATAGGAGAGAACAGAGGGAAACCTAATTATAAAAACTGCTACTGTAGACGAACGCCACAACCTAGAAGAACACAATTTGGTGAGCCAAGTGGGATTTGTGTACTGATCATTACCACCAGGTATCATCAAGATTGGGTGAAAAAATAGTTGATGCTATTTCGGAAACTCGTTATTTCTTAGAAGCTTGGCAACCCCTCACAATGAAAATGCTTTTCCACATTCTGTGTCTAGGGCTACTTGAAGAGGTAACAAACCATAGAGACAAAACTGAGATCTCCTTTATTTTGTCATGTTTCAAAGAGCTACTACAAACCAGGTTGTATTTAGAGTTCCAAATTCATCTATCTATATAGGAGAGAACAGAGGGAAACCTAAAAATATAAACTGCTACTGTAGACTAACGCTTCAACCTAGAACAACAAAATTTGGTGAGTCAAGTGGGATTTTTGTACCGATCATTACCACCAAGTATCATCAAGATTGGGTGAAAAAATATTTGCTGGTATTTCGGAAACTCGTTAATTCTTGGAAGCTTGGCAACCCCTTTCAATGAATGTGCTTTTCCACAGTCTCTGCTGAGGGCTACTTGAAGAGGAAACAAACCATAGAGACAATACTGAGAACGACTTTATTTTGTCAAATTTCAAAGAGGTACTACAAACCATGTTGGATTGATAGTTCCAAATTCATCTATCTATATAGGAGAGAACAAAGTGAAACCTAAAAATAAAAACTGCTACTGTAAACGAACGCTTCAACCTAGAAGAACAAAATTTGGTGAGCCAAGTGGGATTTGGTACTTGTCATTACCAACACGTATCATCAAGATTGGGTGAAATAGTATTTGCTGGTATTTCGGAAACTCGTAATTTCTTGGAAGCTTGGCAACTCCTTTGAATGAAAGTGCTTTTCCACAGTCTCTGCTTTGGGCTACTTGAAGAGAAAACAAATCATAGAGACAAAACTGGAAACTACTTTTTTTTGTCAAGATTCAAAGAGCTACTACAAACCATGTTGGATTTAGAGTTCCAAATTCATCTATCTATATAAGAGAGAACAGTGAAACGTAAATAAAAAAACTGCTACTGTAGACGAACGCTTCAACCTTGAAGAACAAAATTTGGTGAGAATAGTGGGATTTATGTACTGATCCTTCCCACGAAGTATCATCAAGATTGGGTGAAAAAAATATTTGCTGGTATTACGGAAACTCGTTATTTTTTAGAAGCTTGGGAAACCCTCTCAATGAGAGTGCTTTTCCACATTCTGTGCCTAGGGCTATTTGAAGAGGAATCAAACCATAGAGACAAAACTGAGAACTATTTTTTTTGTTAAGTTTCAAAGAGCTACTACAAACCATGTTGGGTTTAGAGTTCCAAATTCATCTATCTATATAGGAGAGAACAGAGGGAAACCTAAAAATAAAAACTGCTCTTGTAATCGAACGCTTCAACCTAGAAGAGCAAAATTTGGTGAGCCAAGTGGGATTTGTGTACTTGTAATTACCACCAAGTATCATGAAGATTGGGTGAAAAAATATTTGCTGGTATTTCGGAAACCCGTAATTTCTTGGGAGTTTGGCAAACCCTTTCAATGAAAGTGCTTTTCCACATTCTCTGCTTAGGGCTACTTGAAGAGGAAACAAATCATAGAGACAAAACTGAGATCTCCTTTATTTTGTCATGTTTCAAAGAGCTACTACAAACCATGTTGTATTTAGAGTTCCAAATTCATCTATCTATATAGGAGAGAACAGAGGGAAACCTAAAAATATAAACTGCTACTGTAGACTAACGCTTCAACCTAGAACAACAAAATTTGGTGAGTCAAGTGGGATTTGTGTACCGATCATTACCACCAAGTATCATCAAGATTGGGTGAAAAAATATTTGCTGGTATTTCGGAAACTCGTTAATTCTTGGAAGCTTGGCAACCCCTTTCAATGAATGTGCTTTTCCACAGTCTCTGCTGAGGGCTACTTGAAGAGGAAACAAACCATAGAGACAATACTGAGAAGGACTTTATTTTGTCAAATTTCAAAGAGGTACTACAAACCATGTTGGATTTAGAGTTCCAAATTCATCTATCTATATAGGAGAGAACAGAATGAAACCTAAAAATAAAAACTGCTACTGTAAACGAACGCTTCAACCTAGAAGAACAAAATTTGGTGAGCCAAGTGGGATTTGTGTACTGATCATTACCACCAAGTATCATCACGATTGGGTGAAAAAATATTTGCTGGTATTTCGGAAACTCGTTATTTCTTAGAAGCTTGGCAACCCCTTTAAATGAAAGTGCTGTTCTACACTTTGTGCCTAGGACTACTTGAAGAGGAAACAAACCATAGAGACAAAACTGAGAACTCCTTTATTTGGTCAAGTTTCAAAAAGCTGCTACAAACCATATTGGATTTAGAGTTCCAAATTCATCTATCTATATGGGAGAGAACAGAGTGAAACCTAAAAATAAAAACTGCTACTGTAAACGAACGCTTCAAAATAGAAGAACACAATTTGCTGAGCCAAGTGGCATTTGTGTACTGATCATTACCACCGCGTAACATCAATATTGGGTGAAAAAATATTTGCTGGTGTTTCGGAAACTCGTTATTTCTTAGAAGCTTGGCAAACCCTCTCAATGAATGTGCTTTTCCCCAGTCTGTGCCTAGGGCTATTTGAAAAGGAAACAAACCATAGAGACAAAAGTTAGAGCTTTTTTATTTTGTCAAGTTTCAAAGATCTACTACAAACCATGTTTGATTTAGAGTTCCAAATTCATCTATCTTTATAGGAGAGAACAGAGGGAAACCTAAAAATAAAAACTGCTACTGTAAACGAACGCTTCAACATAGAAGAGCAAAATTTTGTGAGCCAAGTGGGATTTGTGTACTTGTCATTACCACCAAGTATCATCAAGATTGGGTGAAAAAATATTTGCTGGTATTTCGGAAACCCGTAATTTTTTGGGAGCTTGGCAAACCCTTTCAATGAAAATGCTTATCCACAGTCTCTGCCTAAGGCTACTTGAAGAGGAAACAAAACATAGAGACAAAACTGAGAACTCCTTTATTTTGTCAAGTTTCAAAGAGCTACTACAAACCATGTTGGATTTAGAGTTCCAAATTCATCTATCTTTATAAGAGAGAACAGAGTGAAACCTAAATATAAAAACTGCTACTGTAGACGAACGCTTAAACCTAGAAGAACAAAATTTGTTGAGCCAAGTGCGATTTGTGGACTTATCATTATCACCAAGTATCATCAAGATTGAGTGAAAAAATATTTGCTGGTGTTTCGGAAACTCATTATTTCGTAGAAGCTTGGCAACCCCTCGCAATGAAAGTGCTTTTCCACAGTCTGTGCATATGGCTACTTGAAGAGGAAACAAACCTTAGAGATAAAACTGAGAACTCCTTTATTGTCTCAAGTTACAAATAGATACTACAAACCATGTTGGATTTAGACTTCCAAATTATCTATCTATATAAGAGAGAACAGAGTGAAACCTAAATATAAAAACTGCTACTGTAGACGAACTCTTAAACCTAGAAAAACAAAATTTGGTGGCAAAGTGGGATTTGTGTACTGATAATTACCACCAAGTATCATCAAGATTGGGTGAAAAAATATTTGCTGGTATTTCAGAAACTCGTTATTTCTTGGAAGCTTGGCAACCCCTTTCTATGAAATTGCATTTCCACAGTCAGTGCCTAGGGCTACGTGAAGTGGAAACAAACGATAGGGACAATACTGAGAACTCCTGTATTGTGTCAAGTTTCAAAGAGCTACTACAAAGCATGTTGGATTTAAAGTTATAAATTCATCTATCTATATAAGAGAGAACAGAGTGAAACATAAATATAAAAACTGCTACTGTAGATGAACGCTTAAACCTAGAAGAACAAAATTTGTTGAGCCAAGTGCGATTTGTGGACTGATCATTACCACCAAGTATCACCAAGATTGGGTAAAAAAATATTTCCTGGCATTTCGAAAACTCGTTATTTCTTAGGAGCTTGGCAACCCCTCTCAATGTAAGTGCTTTTCCACAGTCTGTGCCTAGGGCTACTTGAAGAGGAAACAAACCATAGAGACAAAACTGAGAACTCCTTTATTTTGTCAAGTTTCAAAGAGCTACTACAAACCATGTTGGATTTAGAGTTCCAAATTCATCTATCTGTATAGGAGAGAATAGAGGGAAACCTTAAAATATAAACTGCTACTGTAAACGAACGCTTCAACCTAGAAGAACAAAATTTGGAGAGCCAAGTGGGAATTGTGTACTTGTCATTACCACCAAGTATCATCAAGATTGGGTGAAAAAATATTTGCTGGTATTTCGGAAACTCGTTATTTCTTAGAAGCTTGGCAACCCCTTTCAATGAAAGTGCTTTTCCACAGTCTCTGCTTAGGGCTACTTGAAGAGGAAACAAATCATAGAGACAAAACTGAGAACTGCTTTATTTTGTCAAGTTTGAAAGAGCTACTACAAACCATGTTGGATTTAGAGTTCCAAATTCATCTATCTATATAGGAGAGAACAGAGGGTAACCTAAATATAAAAACTGCTACTGTAGACGAACGCTTCAACCTAGAAGAACGAAATTTGGTGAGCCAAGTGGGATTTTTGTACTGATCATTACCACCAAGTATCATCAACATTGGGTGAAAAAATATTTGCAGGTATTTTGGAAACTCGTAATTTCTTGGAAGCTTGGCAACCCCTTTTAGTGAAAGTGCTTTTCCACAGTTTCAGCTTAGGGCTACTTGAAGAGGAAACAAACCATAGAGAGAAAACTGAGAACTCTTTTTTTTTGTCTAGTATCTAAGAGCTACTACAAACCATGTTGGATTTAGAGTTCCATATTCATCTATCTATATAGGAGAGAACAGAGGGAAACCTAAATATAAAAACTGCTACTGTAGACGAACGCTTCAAACTAGAAGAACATAATTTGGTGAGCCAAGTGGGATTTGTGTACTTGTCATTACCACCACGTATCATCAAGATTGGGTGTAAAAATATTTGCTGGTATTTCAGAGACTCGCAATTTTTTGGAAGCTTGGCAACCCCTTTCAATGAAAGTGCTTTTCCACAGTCTCTGCTTAGGGCTACTTGAAGACTATACAAACCATAGAGACATAACTGAGAACTACTTTGTATTGTCAAGTTTCAAAGAGCTAATACAAACTATGTTGGATTTAGAGTTCCAAATTCATCTATCTATATAGGAGAGAACAGAGGGAAACCTAAAAATAAAAACTGCTCTTTTAAATGAACGCATCAACCTAGAAGAGCAAAATTTGGTGAGCCAAGTGGGATTTGTGTACTTGTCATTACCACCACGTATCATCAAGATTGGGTGAAACAGTATTTGCTGGTATTTCGGAAACTCGTAATTTCTTGGAAGCTTGGCAACTCCTTTCAATGAATGTGCTTTTCCACAGTCTGTGCCTAGTGCTACTTGAAGAAGAAACAATGCATAAAGACAAAACTGAGAACTCCTTTATTTTCTCAAGTTTCAAAGCGCTACTACAACCATGTTGGATTTAGAGTTCCAAATTCATCTATCTATATAGGAGAGAACAGAGGGAAACCTAAAAATATAAACTGCTACTGTAGACTAACGCTTCAACCTAGAAGAACAAAATTTGGTGAGTCAAGAGGGATTTGTGTACCGATCATTACCACGAAGTATCATCAAGATTGGGTGAAAAAATATTTGCTGGTATTTTGGAAACTCGTAATTTCTTGGAAGCTTGGCAACCCCTTTTAGTGAAAGTGCTTTTCCACAGTTTCAGCTTAGGGCTACTTGAAGAGGAAACAAACCATAGAGAGAAAACTGAGAACTCTTTTTTTTTGTCTAGTATCTAAGAGCTACTACAAACCATGTTGGATTTAGAGTTCCATATTCATCTATCTATATAGGAGAGAACAGAGGGAAACCTAAATATAAAAACTGCTACTGTAGACGAACGCTTCAAACTAGAAGAACATAATTTGGTGAGCCAAGTGGGATTTGTGTACTTGTCATTACCACCACGTATCATCAAGATTGGGTGTAAAAATATTTGCTGGTATTTCAGAGACTCGCAATTTTTTGGAAGCTTGGCAACCCCTTTCAATGAAAGTGCTTTTCCACAGTCTCTGCTTAGGGCTACTTGAAGACTATACAAACCATAGAGACATAACTGAGAACTACTTTGTATTGTCAAGTTTCAAAGAGCTAATACAAACTATGTTGGATTTAGAGTTCCAAATTCATCTATCTATATAGGAGAGAACAGAGGGAAACCTAAAAATAAAAACTGCTCTTTTAAATGAACGCATCAACCTAGAAGAGCAAAATTTGGTGAGCCAAGTGGGATTTGTGTACTTGTCATTACCACCACGTATCATCAAGATTGGGTGAAACAGTATTTGCTGGTATTTCGGAAACTCGTAATTTCTTGGAAGCTTGGCAACTCCTTTCAATGAATGTGCTTTTCCACAGTCTGTGCCTAGTGCTACTTGAAGAAGAAACAATGCATAAAGACAAAACTGAGAACTCCTTTATTTTCTCAAGTTTCAAAGCGCTACTACAACCATGTTGGATTTAGAGTTCCAAATTCATCTATCTATATAGGAGAGAACAGAGGGAAACCTAAAAATATAAACTGCTACTGTAGACTAACGCTTCAACCTAGAAGAACAAAATTTGGTGAGTCAAGAGGGATTTGTGTACCGATCATTACCACGAAGTATCATCAAGATTGGGTGAAAAAATATTTGCTGGTATTTCGGAAACTCCTTAATTCTTGGAAGCTTGGCAACCCCTTTCAATGAATGTGCTTTTCCACAGTCTCTGCTGAGGGCTACGTGAAGAGGAAACAAACCATAGAGAAAATACTGAGAACGACTTTATTTTGTCAAATTTCAAAGAGGTACTACAAACCATGTTGGATTTAGAGTTCCAAATTCATCTATCTATATAGGAGAGAACAGAGGGAAACCTAAAAATAAAAACTGCTACTGTAAACGAACGCTTCAACCTAGAAGAACAAAATTTGGTGAGCCAAGTGGGATTTGGTACTTGTCATTACCAACACGTATCATCAAGATTGGTGAAATAGTATTTGCTGGTATTTCGGAAACTCGTAATTTCTTGGAAGCTTGGCAACTCCTTTCAATGAAAGTGCTTTTCCACAGTCTCTGCTTTGGGCTACTTGAAGAGAAAACAAATCATAGAGACAAAACTGGAAACTACTTTTTTTTGTCAAGATTCAAATACCTACTACAAACCATGTTGGATTTAGAGTTCCAAATTCATCTATCTATATAAGAGAGAACAGTGAAACGTAAATAAAAAAACTGCTACTGTAGACGAACGCTTCAACCTTGAAGAACAAAATTTGGTGAGAATAGTGGGATTTATGTACTGATCCTTTCCACGAAGAATCATCAAGATTGGGTGAAAAAAATATTTGCTGGTATTACGGAAACTCGTTATTTCTTAGAAGCTTGGGAAACCCTCTCAATGAGAGTGCTTTTTCACAGTCTGTGCCTAGGGCTACTTGAAGAGGAAACAAACCATAGAGACAAAACTGAGAACTCCTTTATTTTATGAAGTTTCAAAGAGGTACAACAAACCATGTTGAATTTAGAGTTCCAAATTCATCTATCATTATAGGAGAGAACTGAGAGAAACCTAAGAATAAAAACTGCTACTGTAAACGAACGCTTCAAACTAGAAGAACTAAATTTGGTGAGCCAAGTGGGATTTGTGTACTTGTCTTTACCACCAAGTATCATCAAGAATGGGTGAAAAAATATTTGCTGGTATTTCGGAAACTCGTTAATTCTTAGAAGCTTGGCAACCCCTTTCAATGAACGTGTTCTTCCACAGTTTGTACCTAGGGCTACTGGAATAGGAAACAAACCATAGAGACAAAACTGAGAACTCCTTAATTTTGTCAAGTTTCAAAGAGCTACTACAAACCATTTTGGATTTAGAATTCCAAATTCATCTATCTATATAGGAGAGAACAGAGTGAAACATAAAAATAAAAACTGCTACTGTAAACGAACGCTTCAACCTAGAAGAACAAAATTTGGTGAGCCAAGTGTGATTTGTGTACTTGTCATTACCACCACGTATAATCAAGATTTTGTGAAACAGTATTTGCTGATATTTCAGAAACTCGTAATTTCTTGGAAGCTTGGCAACTCCTTTCAATGAAAGTGCTTTTCCACAGTCTCTGCTTAGGGCTACTTGAAGAGAAAACAAATCATAGAGACAAAACTGGCAACTACTTTTTTTTGTCAAGTTTCAACGCGCTACTACAAACCATGCTGGATTTAGAGTTCCAATTTCAGCTATCTATATATGAGAGAACAGAGGGAAACCTAAAAGTATAAACTGCTACTGTAAAGGAACACTTCAACCTAGAACAACACAATTCGGTGAGCTAATTATGATTTGTGTTCTGATCATTACCACCACGTATCCTCAAGATTGGGTGAAAAAAATATTTGCTGTTATTTTGACAACTCATTATTTCTTAGAAGCTTGGCAACCCCTCTCAATGAAAGTGCTTTTCCACAGTCTGGGCCTAGGGCTACTTGACGAAGAAACAAACCATAGAGACAAAACTGAGAACTATTTTATTTTTTCAAGTTTCAAAGAGCTACTACAAACCATATTGGATTTAGAGTTCCAAATTCATCTATCTATATGGGAGAGAACAGAGTGATACTAAAAATAAAAATTGCTACTGTAAATGAACGTTTCAACGTAGAAGAAACACAATTTGGAGAGCCAAGTGGCATTTGTGTACTGATCATTACCACCACGTATCATCAAGATTGGGTGAAAAAATATTTGCTGGTATTTCGGAAACTCGTTATTTCTTAGAAGCTTGGCAACCCCTCTCAATGAATGTGCTTTTCCCCAGTCTGTGCCTAGGGCTATTTGAAGAGGAAACAAACCATAGAGACAAAACTGAGAACTTTTTTATTTTGTCAAGTTTCAAAGAGCTACTACAAACCATGTTGAATTTAGAGTTCCAAATTCATCTATCTATATAGGAGAGAACTGAGGGAAACCTAAAAATAAAAACTGCTACTGTTAATGAACGCTTCAACCTAGAAGAACAAAATTTGGGAGCCTAGTGGCATTTGTGTACTGATCATTACCACCACGTATCATCAAGATTGGGTGAAAAAATATTTGCTGGTATTTCGGAAACTCGTTATTTCTTAGAAGTATTGAAACCCTATAATGAAAGTGCTTTTCCACAGTGTGTGCCAAGGGCTACTTGAAGAGGAAACACACAACAGAGACAAAACTGAGGTCTCCTTTATTTATGAAGTTTCAAAGAGGTACTACAAACCATGTTGGATTTAGAGTTCCAAATTCATCTATCTATATAGGAGAGAACTGAGTGAAATCTAAAAATAAAAACTGCTACTGTAAACGAACCCTTCAACCTCGAAGAACAAAATTTGGTGAGCCAAGTTAAATTTGTGTACTTGTCATTGACACCAAGTATCATCAAGATTGGGTGAAAAACTGTTTGCTGGTATTTCGGAAACTCGTAATTTCATGGAAGCTTGGCAACCCCTTTCAATGAAAGTGCTTTTCCACAGTCTCTGCTTAGGGATACTTGAGAGGAAACAAATCATAGAGACAAAACTGAGAAATACTTTATTTTGTCAAGTTTCAAAGAGCTACTACAAACCATGTTGCTTTTAGAGTTCCAGATTCATCTATCTATATAGAAGAGAACAGAGGGACACCTAAAAATATAAACTGCTACTGTAAACGAACGCTTCAATTTAGACGAACCAAATTTGGTGAGTCAAGTGGAATTTGTGTACTGATCATTACCACCAGTATCATCAAGATTGGGTGAAAAATATTTGCTGGTATTTTGGAAACTCATTATTTCTTAGAAGCTTGGAAACAACTCTCAATGAAAGTGCTTTTCCACAGTCCCTGCTTAGGGCTACTTGAAGAGGAAACAAGTCATAGAGAAAAAACTGAGAACTCCTTTATTTTGTCAAGTTTCAAATAGCTACTACAAACCATGTTGGATTTAGAGTTCCAAATTCAGCTATCTATATAGGAGAGAACAGAAGGAAATCTAAAAATGTAAACTGCTACTGTGAACGAACACGTCAACCTAGAAGAACAAAATTTGGTGAGCCAAGTGGCATTTGTGTACTTGTCATTACCACCAAGTATCATCAAGATTTTGTGAAAAAATATTTGCTGGTATTTCGGAAACTCGTTATTTCTTAGAAGCTTGGCAACCCCTCCCAATGAATGTGCTTTTCCTCAGTCTGTGCCTAGGGCTATTTGAAGAGGAAACAAACCATAGAGACAAAACTGAGAACTTTTTTATTTTGTCAAGTTTCAAAGAGCTACTACAAACCATGTTGGATTTAGAGTTCCAAATTCATCTATCTATATAGGAGAGAACAGAAGGAAACCTAAAAATAAAAACTGCTACTGTAAACGAATGCTTCAACCTAGAAGAGCAAAATTTGGTGAGCCAAGTGGGATTTGTATACTTGTCATTACCACCAAGTAACATCAAGATTGGGTGAAAAAATATTTGCTGGTATTTCGGAAACCAGTAATTTTTGGGAGCTTGGCAAACCCTTTCAATGAAAGTGATTTTCCACAGTCTCTGCTAAGGGCTACTTGAAGAGGAAACAAACCACAGAGACAAAACTGAGAACTCGTTTATTTTGTCAAGTTTCAAAGAGCTACTACAAACCATGTTTGATTTAGAGTTCCAAATTCATCTATCTATATGAGAGAGAACAGAGTGAAACCTAAAAATAAAAACTGCTACTGTAAAACACCGCTTCAACCAAGAAGAACACAATTTGGTGAGCCAAGTGGCATTTGTGTACTGATCATTACCACCACGTATCATCAAGATTGGGTGAAAAAATATTTGCTGGTATTTCGGAAACTCGTTATTTCTTAGAAGCTTGGCTACCCCTCTCAGTGGATGTGCTTTTTCCCAGTCTGTACCTAGGGCTATTTGAAGAGGAAACAAACCATAGAGACAAAACTGAGAACTTTATTATTTTGTCAAGTTTCAAAGAGCTACTACAAACCATGTTGGATTTAGAGTTCCATTCATCTATCTATATAGGAGAGAACAGAGGGAAACCAAAAATAAAAACTGCTACTGTAAACGAACCCTTCAACCTAGAAGATCAGAATATCGTTAGCCAAGTGGGAATTGTGTACTTCTCATTACCACCAAGTATCATCAAGATTGGGTGAAAAAATATATGCTGGTATTTCAGAAACCCATAATTTCTTGGGAGCTTGGCAAACCCTTTCAATGAAAGTGCTTTTCCACAGTCTGTGCCTAGGGCTACTTGAAGAGGAAACAAAACAAGGAGACAAAACTGATAACTCCTTCATTTTGTCAAGTTTCAAAGAGCTACGACAAACCATGTTGGATTTAGAGTTCCAAATTCATCTATCTATATAAAAGAGAACAGAGTGAAACCTAAAAATAAAAACTGCTATTGTACACGAACGCTTCAACCTAGAAGAACAAAATTTGGTGAGCCACGTGGGAATTGTGTACTTGTAATTACCACCACGGATCATCAAGATTGGGTGAAAAAATATTTGCTAGTATTTCGGAAACTCTTTATTTCTTGGAAGCTTGGCAACCACTTTCAATGAAGTGCTTTTCCACCGTCTATGCCTAGGGCTACTTGAAGAGGAAACAAACCATAGAGACAAAACTGAGAACTCCTTTATTTTGTCAAGTTTCAAAGAGCTACTACAAACCATGTTGGATTTAGAGTTCCAAATTCATCTATCTATATGGGAGAGAACAGAGTGAAACCTAAAAATAAAAACTGCTACTGCAAATGAACGCTTCAACCTAGTAGAACACAATTTGTGAGCCAAGTTGGACTTGTGTAGTGATCATTACCACAACGTATCATCAAGACAGGGTGAAAAAATATTTGCTGGTATTTCTAAAACTCGTTATTTCTTAGAAGCTTGGCAACTCCTTTCAATGAAAGTACTTTTCTACAGTTTGTGCCTAGGGCTACATGAAGAGGAAACAAACCATAGACACAATACTGAGAACACTTTTATTTTGTCAAGTTTCAAAGAGCTACTACAAACCATATTGGATTTAAAGTTCCAAATTCATCTATCTATATAGGAGAGAAGTGAGTGAAACCTAAAAATAAAAACTGCTACAGTAAACGAACGCTTCAACCTCGAAGAACAAAATTTGATGAGCCAAGTGGGATATGTGTACTTGTCATTAACACCAAGTATCATCAAGATTGGGTGAAAAACTGTTTGCTGGTATTTCGGAAACTCGTAATTTCTTGAAAGCTTGGCAACCCCTTTCAATGAAAGTGCTTTTCCACACTCTCTGCTTAGGGATACTTGAGGAGGAAACAAATCATAGAGACAAAACTGAGAACTCCTTTATTTTGTCAAGTTTCAAAGAGCTACTACAAACCATGTTGCATTTAGAGTTCCAGATTCATCTATCTATATAGAAGAGAACAGAGGGACACCTAAAAATATAAACTGCTACTGTAAACGAACGCTTCAATTTAGACGAACCAAATTTGGTGAGTCAAGTGGAATTTGTGTACTGATCATTACCACCAGTATCATCAAGATTGGGTGAAAAATATTTGCTGGTATTTTGGAAACTCATTATTTCTTAGAAGCTTGGAAACAACTCTCAATGAAGTTGCTTTTCCACAGTCCCTGCTTAGGGCTACTTGAAGAGGAAACAAGTCATAGAGAAAAAACTGAGAACTCCTTTATTTTGTCAAGTTTCAAGGAGCTACTCAAACCATGTTGGATTTAGTGTTTTATATTCATCTATCTATATAGGAGAGAACAGAGTGAAACCAAAAAATAAAAACAGCTACTGTAAACGAACGCTTCAACCTAGAAGAACAAAATTTGGTGAGCCAAGTGGGATTTGTGTACTTATCATTACCACCAAGTATCATCAACATTGGGTGAAAAAATATTTGCTGGTATTTCGAAACTCGTAATTTCTTGGAAGCTTGGCAACCCCTTTCGATGAAAGTGCTATTCCACTCTCTCTGCTTAGGGCTACTTGAAGAGGAAACAAACCATAGAGACAAAACTGAGAACATTTTTATTTCATCAAGTTTCAAAAAGCTACTACAAACCATGTTGGATTTAGTGTTCCAAATTCATCTATCTATATAGGAGAAAACAGAGGGAAACCTAAAAATAAAAACTGCTCTTGTAAACGAACGCTTCAACCTAGAAGAGCAAAATTTGGGGAGACAAATGGGACTTGTGTATTTGTAATTACCACCAAGTATCATCAAGATTGGGTGAAAAAATATTTGCTGGTATTTCGGAAACCCGTAATTTTTTGGGAGCTTGGCAAACCCTGTCAATGAAAGTGCTTTTCCCCAGTTTCTGCTTAGGGGGCATGAAGAGGAAACAAACCATAGAGACACAACTGAGAACTCCTTTATTTTGTCAAGTTTCAAAGAGCTACCACAAACCATGTTGGATTTAGAGTTCCAATTTCATCTATCTATATGGGACAGAACAGAGTGAAACCTAAAAATAAAAACTGCTACTGTAAATGAATGCTTCATACTTGAAAAACACAATTTAGTGAGCCAAGTGGCATTTGTGTATTGATCATTACCACCACGGATCATCAAGATTGGGTGAAAAAATATTTGCTGGTATATCGGAAACTCGTTATTTCTTAGAAGCCTGGCAACCCCTCCCAATGAAAATGCTTTTGCACAGTCTGTGCCTAGGACTACTTGAAGAGGAAACAAAACATAGAGACAAAACTGAGAACTCCTTCATTTTGTCAAGTTTCAAAGAGTTACTACAAAACATGTTGGATTTAGTGTTCTGAATTCATCTATCTATATAAAAGAGAACAGAGTGAAACCAAAAAATAAAAACAGCTACTGTAAACGAACGCTTCAACCTAGAAGAACAAAATTTGGTGAGCCTAGTGGCATTTGTGTACTGATCATTACCACCACGTATCATCAAGATTGGGTGAAAAAATATTTGCTGGTATTTCGGAAACTCATTATTTCTTAGAAGCTTCGGAAACCCTATAATGAAAGTGCTTTTCCACAGTCTGTGCCTATTGCTACTTGAAGAGAAAACAAACAACAGAGACAAATCTGTGGTCTCCTTTATTTTATGAAGTTTCAAAGAGGTACTACAAACCATGTTGGATTTAGAGTTCCAAATTCATCTATCTATATAGGAGAGAACTGAGTGAAACCTAAAAATAAAAACTGCTACTGTAAACGAATGCTTCAACCTCGAAGAACAAAATTTGGTGAGCCAAGTGGGATTTGTGTCCGTGTCATTAACACCAAGTATCATCAAGATTGGGTGAAAAACTGTTTGCTGGTATTTCGGAAACTCGTAATTTCTTGGAAGCTTGGCAACCCCTTTCAATGAAAGTGCTTTTCCACAGTCTCTGCTTAGGGATACTGGAGGAAAAAAATCATAGAGACAAAACTGAGAACTCCTTTATTTTCTCAAGTTTCAAAGAGCTACTACAAACCATGTTGGATTTAGAGTTCCAAATTAATCTATCTATATAGGAGAGAACAGAGGGACACCTAAAAATATAAACTGCTACTGTAAACGAAGGCTTCAACCTAGAAGAACAAAATTTGGTGAGCCAAGTGGGATTTGTGTACTTATCATTACCACCAAGTATCATCAAGTTTGGGTGAAAAAATATTTGCTGGTATTTATAAACTCGTAGTTTCTTGGAAGCTTGGCAACCCCTTTCAATAAAAGTGCTTTTCCACAGTCTCTGCTTAGGGCTACTTGAAGAGGAAACAAACCATAGAGACAAAACTGAGAACATGTTTATTTTGTCAAGTTTCAAAGAGCTACTACAAACCATGTTGGATTTAGAGTTCCAAATTCATCTATCTATATAGGAGAGAACAGAGGGAAACCTAAAAATATAAACTGCTCTTGTAAACGAACGCTTCAACCTAGAAGAGCAAAATTTGGTGAGCCAAGTGGGATTTGTGTGTTTGTAATTACCACCAAGTATCATCAAGATTGGGTGAAAAAATATTTGCTGGTATTTCGGAAACTCGTTATTTCTTAGAAGCTTGGCAACCCCTTTCAATGAAAGTGCTGTTCTACACTTTGTGCCTAGGGCTACTTGAAGAGGAAACAAACCATAGAGACAAAACTGAGAACTCCTTTATTTTGTCAAGTTTCAAAAAGCTACTACAAACCATATTGGATTTAGAGTTCCAAATTCATCTATCTATATGGGAGAGAACAGAGTGAAACCTAAAAATAAAAACTGCTACTGTAAATGAACGCTTCACCCTAGAAGAACAAAATTTGGGAGCCTAGTGGCATTTGTGTACTGATCATTACCACCACGTATCATCAAGATTGGGTGAAAAAATATTTGCTGGTATTTCGGAAACTCGTTATTTCTTAGAAGCTTGGGAAACCCTCTCAATGAAAGTGCTTTTCCACAGTCTGTTCCTAGGGCTACTTGAAGAGGAAACAAACCATAAAGACAAAACTGAGATCTCCTTTATTTTGTCTAGTTTCAATGAGCTACTACAAACCATGTGGGATTTAGAGTTCCAAATTCAATTATCAACATAAGAGAGAACAGAGTAAAACCTAAATATAAAAACTACTACTGTAGACGAACACTTAAACCTAGAAGAACACAATTTGGTGAGCCAAGTGGTATTTTTGTACTGATCATTACCCCCAAGTATCATCAAGATTGGGTGAAAAAATATTTGCTGGTATTTCGGAAACTCGTTATTTCTTAGAAGTTTGGCAAACCCTCTCAATGCAAGTGCTTTTCCCCAGTCTGCGCCTAGGGCTACTTTAAGAGGAAACAAACCATAGAGACAAAAGTGAGAACTCGTTTATTTTGTAAAGTTTCAAAGAGCTACTACAAACCATGTTGGATTTAGAGTTTCAAATTCATCTATCTATATATTAGAGAACAAAGTGAAACCTAAAAATAAAAACTTCTACTGTATACGAACGCTTTAACCTAGAAGAACAAAATTTGGTTAGCCAAGTGGGATTTGTGTACTGATCATTACCACCAAGTATCATCAAGATTGGGTGAAAAAATATTTGCTGGAATTTCGGAAACTCGTTATTTCTTAGAAGCTTGGCAACCCCTCTCAAAGAAAGTGCTTTTCCACAGTCTGTGCCTAGGGATACTTGAAGGGGAAATATACCATAAAGACAAAACTGAGAACTCCTTTATTTTGTCAAGTTTCAAAAAGCTTCTACAAACCATGTTGGATTTAGAGTTCCAAATTCATCTATCTGTATAGGAGAGAACAGAGGGAAACCTAAAAATAAAAACTGCTACTGTAAACGAACGCTTCAACCTAGAAGAACAAAATTTGGTGAGCCACGTGGGATTTGTGTACTTGTCATTACCACCAAGTATCATCAAGATTAGGCGAAAAAATATTTGTTGTTATTTCGGAAACTCGTATTTTCTTGGAAGCTTGGCAACCCCTTTCAATGAAAGTGCTTTTCCAAAATCTCTGCTTTGGGCTACTTGAAGAGGAAACACATTATAGAGACAAAGCTGAGAACTCTTTTATTTTGTCATTTTGCAAGAGCTACTACAAACCATGTTGGATTTAGAGTTCCAAATTCATCTATCTATATAGGATAGAAAAGATGGAAACCTAAAAATAAAAACTGCTACTGTAAACAACGCTTCAAACTAGAAGAACAAAATTTGTTGAGCCAAGTGGGATTTGTGTACTTGTCATTACCACCACGTATCATCCAGACTGGGTGAAAAAATATTTGCTGGTATTTCGGAAACTCGTAATTTCTTGGAAGCTTGGCAACCCCTTTCAATGAAAGTGCTTTTCCACAGTTTCTGCATAGGGCTACTTGAAGAGGAAACAAATAATAGAGACAAAACTTAGAATTCCTTTATTTTGTCAAGTTTCAAAGAGCTACTACAAACCATGTTGGATTTAGAGTTCCAAATTCATCTATCTATATAGGAGAGAACAGAGCGAACCCTGAGAATATAAACTGCTACTGTAAACGAACGCTTCAAACTAAAAGACCAAAATTTGGTGAGTCAAGTGGGATTTGTGTACCGATGATTAAAACCAAGTATCATCAAGATTGGTGAAACAATACATGCTGGTATTTCTGAAACTCGTAATTTCCTGGAAGCTTGCAACCCCTTTCAATGAAAGTGCTTTTCCACAGTCTCTCCTTAGGGCTACTTGAAGAGGAAACAAATTATAGAGACAAAACTGAGAACTCCATTATTTTGTCAAGTTTCAAAGAGCTACTACAAACCATGTTGGATTTAGAGTTCCAAATTCATCTATCTACATAGGAGAGAACAGAGTGAAACCTAAACATAAAAACTGCTACTGTAGACGAACGCTTCAACCTAGAAGAACATAATTTGGTGAGCCAAGTAGGATTTGTGTAATGATCATTACCACCAAGTTTCATCAAGATTGGGTGAAAAAATATTTGCTGGTTTTTCGGAAACTCGTTATTTTTAGAAGCTTGGCCACCACTCTCAATGAAAGTGCTTTTCCACAGTCTGTGCCTAGGGCTACCTGAATAGGAAACAAACCATTGAGACAAAAGTGAGAACTCCTTTATTTTGTCAACTTTCAAAGTGCTACTACAAACCATGTTGGATTAAATGTTCCAAATTCATCTATCTATATAGGAGAGAACAGATGGAAAACCAAAAATAAGAACTGCAAGTGTAAACGAACGCTTCCACCTAGAAGAACAAAATTTGAGGAGCCAAGTGGGATTTGTGTACTTGTCATTACCACCACGTAAAATCAAGATTGGGTGAAAAAATATTTGCTGGTATTTCGGAAACTCGTTATTTCTTGGAAGCGTGGCAACCCTTTTTAATGAAAGTGCTTTTCCACAGTCTCTGCTTAGGGCTAATTGAAGAGGAAACAAACCATAGAGACAAAACTGAGAACTACTTTTTTTTTGTCAAGTTTCAAAGAGCGACTACAAACCATGTTGGATTTAGAGTTCCAAATTAATCTATCTATATAGGAGTGAACAGAGGGAAACCTAAATATAAAAACGACTACTGTAGACCAACGCTTCAACCTAGAAGAACAAAATTTGATGAGCCAAGTGGGATTTGTGTCCTTGTCATTACCACCAGGTATCATCCAGATTTGGGTGAAAAAATATTTGCTGGTATTTCGGAAACTTGTAATTTCTTGGAAGCTTGGCAACCCCTTTCAATGAAAGTGCTTTTCGACAGTCTCTGCTTAGGGCTACTTGAAGAGGAAACAAACCATAGAGAGAAATTTGAGAACTCCTTTATTTTGTCAAGTTTCAAAGAGCTACTACAACCATGTTGGATTTAGAGTTCCAAATTATCTATCTACATAGAAGAGAAAAGAGTGAAACCTAAACATAAAAACTCATACTGTAGATGAACGCTTCAACCTAGAAGAACAAAATTTGGTGAGCCATGTGGGATTTGTGTACCGATCATTACCACCAAGTATCATCAAGATTGGGTGAAAAATATTTGCTGGTGTTTCAGAAACTCGTTATTTCTTGGAAGCTTGGCAACCCCTTTCAATGAAAGTGCTATTCCACAGTCTCTACTTAGGGCTACTTGAAGAGGAAACAAACCGTAGAGACAAAACTGAGAACTACTTTTTTTTTGTTAAGTTTCAAAGAGCGACTACAAATAATGTTGGATTTAGAGTTCCAAATTAATCTATCTATATAGGAGAGAACAGAGGGAAAACTAAATATAAAAACGACTACTGTAGACGAACGCTTCAACCTAGAAGAACAAAATTTGGTGAGCCAAGTGGGATTTGTGTACTTGTCATTTCCACCAAGTATCATCAAGATTGGGTGAAAAAATATTTGCTGGTATTTCGGAAACTCGTAATTTATAGGAAGCTTGGCAACCCTTTTTAATTAAAGTGCTTTTCCACAGTCTCTGCTTAGGGCTAATTGAAGAAAAAACAAACCATAGCGACAAAACTGAGAACTACATTTTTTTGTCAAGTTTCAAAGAGCGACTACAAACCATGTTGGATTTAGAGTTCCAAATTAATCTATCTATATAGGAGAGAACAGAGGAAAACCTAAATATAAAAACGACTACTGTAGCCGAACGCTTCAACCTAGAAGAACAAAATTTGGTGAGCCAAATTGGAGTTGTGTACTTGTCAATACCACCACGTATCATCAAGATTGGTTAAAAAAATATTTGCTGGTATTTCGGAAACTCGTTATTTCTTAGAAGCTTTGCAACCTCTCTCAATGAAAGTGCTTTTCCACAGTCTGTGCCTAGGGCTACTTGAAGAGGAAACAAACCATAGAGACAAAACTGAGAACTCCTTTATTTTGTCAAGTTTCAAAGAGCTACTACAAACCATGTTGGATTTAGAGTTCCAAATTCATCTATCTATATAGGAGAGAAGAGAGGGAAACCTGAAAATATAAACTGCTTCTGTAAACGAACGCTTCAACCTAGAAGACCAAAATGTGGTGTGTCAAGTGGGATTTGTGTACGGATCATTACCACCAAGTATCATCAAGATTGGGTGAAAAAATATTTGCTGGTATTTCGGAAACTCGTTATTTCTTGGAAGCTTGGCAACCCCTCTCAATGAAAGTGCATTTCACAGTCTGTGCCTTGGGCTACTTGAAGGGGAAACAAAACATAGAGACAAAACTGAGAACTCCTTTATTTTGTCAAGTTTCAAAGAGCTACTACAAACCATGTTGGATTTAGAGTTCCAAATTCATCTATATATATAGGAGAGAACAGAGTGAAACCAAAAATAAAAACTGCACTGTAAACGAACGCTTCCTCCTAGAAGAACAAAATTTTTAGAGGCAAGTGGAATTTGTGTACTTGTCATTACCACCACGTATCATCAAGATTGGGTGAAGAAATATTTGCTGCTATTTCTGAAACTCATAATTTATAGGAAGCTTGGCAACCCTTTTTAATGAAAGTGCTTTTCCACAGTCTCTGCTTAGGGCTACTTGAAGAGGAAACAAACCATAGAGACAAAACTGAGAACTACTTTTTTTTTTGTCAAGTTTCAAAGAGCGACTACAAACCATGTTGGATTTAGAGTTCCAAATTAATCTATCTATATAGGAGTGAACAGAGGGAAACCTAAATATAAAAACGACTACTGTAGACCAACGCTTCAACCTAGAAGAACAAAATTTGATGAGCCAAGTGGGATTTGTGTCCTTGTCATTACCACCAGGTATCATCCAGATTTGGGTGAAAAAAATATTTGCTGGTATTTCGGAAACTTGTAATTTCTTGGAAGCTTGGCAACCCCTTTCAATGAAAGTGCTTTTCCACAGTCTCTCCTTAGGGCTACTTGAAGAGGAAACAAACCATAGAGAGAAATTTGAGAACTCCTTTATTTTGTCAAGTTTCAAAGAGCTACTACAACCATGTTGGATTTAGAGTTCCAAATTATCTATCTACATAGAAGAGAAAAGAGTGAAACCTAAACATAAAAACTCATACTGTAGATGAACGCTTCAACCTAGAAGAACAAAATTTGGTGAGCCATGTGGGATTTGTGTACCGATCATTACCACCAAGTATCATCAAGATTGGGTGAAAAATATTTGCTGGTGTTTCAGAAACTCGTTATTTCTTGGAAGCTTGGCAACCCCTTTCAATGAAAGTGCTATTCCACAGTCTCTACTTAGGGCTACTTGAAGAGGAAACAAACCGTAGAGACAAAACTGAGAACTACTTTTTTTTTCTTAAGTTTCAAAGAGCGACTACAAATAATGTTGGATTTAGAGTTCCAAATTAATCTATCTATATAGGAGAGAACAGAGGGAAAACTAAATATAAAAACGACTACTGTAGACGAACGCTTCAACCTAGAAGAACAAAATTTGGTGAGCCAAGTGGGATTTGTGTACTTGTCATTTCCACCAAGTATCATCAAGATTGGGTGAAAAAATATTTGCTGGTATTTCGGAAACTCGTAATTTATAGGAAGCTTGGCAACCCTTTTTAATTAAAGTGCTTTTCCACAGTCTCTGCTTAGGGCTAATTGAAGAAAAAACAAACCATAGCGACAAAACTGAGAACTACATTTTTTTGTCAAGTTTCAAAGAGCGACTACAAACCATGTTGGATTTAGAGTTCCAAATTAATCTATCTATATAGGAGAGAACAGAGGAAAACCTAAATATAAAAACGACTACTGTAGCCGAACGCTTCAACCTAGAAGAACAAAATTTGGTGAGCCAAATTGGAGTTGTGTACTTGTCAATACCACCACGTATCATCAAGATTGGTTAAAAAAATATTTGCTGGTATTTCGGAAACTCGTTATTTCTTAGAAGCTTTGCAACCTCTCTCAATGAAAGTGCTTTTCCACAGTCTGTGCCTAGGGCTACTTGAAGAGGAAACAAACCATAGAGACAAAACTGAGAACTCCTTTATTTTGTCAAGTTTCAAAGAGCTACTACAAACCATGTTGGATTTAGAGTTCCAAATTCATCTATCTATACAGGAGAGAAGAGAGGGAAACCTGAAAATATAAACTGCTTCTGTAAACGAACGCTTCAACCTAGAAGACCAAAATGTGGTGTGTCAAGTGGGATTTGTGTACGGATCATTACCACCAAGTATCATCAAGATTGGGTGAAAAAATATTTGCTGGTATTTCGGAAACTCGTTATTTCTTGGAAGCTTGGCAACCCCTCTCAATGAAAGTGCATTTCACAGTCTTTGCCTTGGGCTACTTGAAGGGGAAACAAAACATAGAGACAAAACTGAGAACTCCTTTATTTTGTCAAGTTTCAAAGAGCTACTACAAACCATGTTGGATTTAGAGTTCCAAATTCATCTATATATATAGGAGAGAACAGAGTGAAACCAAAAATAAAAACTGCACTGTAAACGAACGCTTCCTCCTAGAAGAACAAAATTTTTAGAGGCAAGTGGAATTTGTGTACTTGTCATTACCACCACGTATCATCAAGATTGGGTGAAGAAATATTTGCTGCTATTTGTGAAACTCATAATTTATAGGAAGCTTGGCAACCCTTTTTAATGAAAGTGCTTTTCCACAGTCTCTGCTTAGGGCTACTTGAAGAGGAAACAAACCATAGAGACAAAACTGAGAACTACTTTTTTTTTGTCAAGTTTCAAAGAGCGACTACAAACCATGTTGGATTTAGAGTTCCAAATTAATCTATCTATATAGGAGTGAACAGAGGGAAACCTAAATATAAAAACGACTACTGTAGACCAACGCTTCAACCTAGAAGAACAAAATTTGATGAGCCAAGTGGGATTTGTGTCCTTGTCATTACCACCAGGTATCATCCAGATTTGGGTGAAAAAATATTTGCTGGTATTTCGGAAACTTGTAATTTCTTGGAAGCTTGGCAACCCCTTTCAATGAAAGTGCTTTTCCACAGTCTCTGCTTAGGGCTACTTGAAGAGGAAACAAACCATTAGAGAGAAATTTGAGAACTCCTTTATTTTGTCAAGTTTCAAAGAGCTACTACAACCATGTTGGATTTAGAGTTCCAAATTATCTACCTACATAGAAGAGAAAAGAGTGAAACCTAAACATAAAAACTCATACTGTAGATGAACGCTTCAACCTAGAAGAACAAAATTTGGTGAGCCATGTGGGATTTGTGTACCGATCATTACCACTAAGTATCATCAAGATTGGGTGAAAAAATATTTGCTGGTGTTTCAGAAACTCGTTATTTCTTGGAAGCTTGGCAACCCCTTTCAATGAAAGTGCTATTCCACAGTCTCTACTTAGGGCTACTTGAAGAGGAAACAAACCGTAGAGACAAAACTGAGAACTACTTTTTTTGTTAAGTTTCAAAGAGCGACTACAAATAATGTTGGATTTAGAGTTCCAAATTAATCTATCTATATAGGAGAGAACAGAGGGAAAACTAAATATAAAAACGACTACTGTAGACGAACGCTTCAACCTAGAAGAACAAAATTTGGTGAGCCAAGTGGGATTTGTGTACTTGTCATTTCCACCAAGTATCATCAAGATTGGGTGAAAAAATATTTGCTGGTATTTCAGAAACTCGTAATTTATAGGAAGCTTGGCAACCCTTTTTAATTAAAGTGCTTTTCCACAGTCTCTGCTTAGGGCTAATTGAAGAAAAAACAAACCATAGCGACAAAACTGAGAACTACATTTTTTTGTCAAGTTTCAAAGAGCGACTACAAACCATGTTGGATTTAGAGTTCCAAATTAATCTATCTATATAGGAGAGAACAGAGGAAAACCTAAATATAAAAACGACTACTGTAGCCGAACGCTTCAACCTAGAAGAACAAAATTTGGTGAGCCAAATTGGAGTTGTGTACTTGTCAATACCACCACGTATCATCAAGATTGGTTAAAAAAATATTTGCTGGTATTTCGGAACTCGTTATTTCTTAGAAGCTTTGCAACCTCTCTCAATGAAAGTGCTTTTCCACAGTCTGTGCCTAGGGCTACTTGAAGAGGAAACAAACCATAGCGACAAAACTGAAAACTCCTTTATTTTGTCAAGTTTCAAAGAGCTACTACAAACCATGTTGGATTTTGAGTTCCAAATTCATCTATCTATATAGGAGAGAAGAGAGGGAAACCTGAAAATATAAACTGCTTCTGTAAACGAACGCTTCAACCTAGAAGACCAAAATGTGGTGTGTCAAGTGGGATTTGTGTACCGATCATTACCACCAAGTATCATCAAGATTGGGTGAAAAAATAATTTGCTGGTATTTCGGAAACTCGTTATTTCTTGGAAACTTGGCAATCCCTCTCAATGAAAGTGCATTACCACAGTGTGTGCCTTGGGCTACTTGAAGGGGAAACAAAACATAGAGACAAAACTGAGAACTCCTTTATTTTGTCAAGTTTCAAAGAGGTACTACAAACCATGTTGGATTTAGAGTTCCAAATTCATCTATGTATATAGGAGAGAACAGAGTGAAACCAAAAATAAAAACTGCACTGTAAACGAACGCTTCCTCCTAGAAGAACAAAATTTTTAAGGCAAGTGGAATTTGTGTACCTGTCATTACCACAACGTATCATCAAGATTGGGTGAAAAAATATTTGCTGCTATTTCTGAAAATCGTAATTTATAGGAAGCTTGGCAACCCTTTTTAATGAAATTTCTTTTCCACAGTCTCTGCTTAGGGCTACTTGAAGAGGAAACAAACCATAGAGACAAAACTGAGAACTACTTTTTTTTTTTGTCAAGTTTCTAAGAGCGACTACAAACCATGTTGAATTTAGAGTTCCAAATTAATCTATCTATATAGGAGTGAACAGAGGAAACCTAAATATAAAAACGACTACTGTAGACCAACGCTTCAACCTAGAAGAACAAAATTTGATGAGCCAAGTGGGATTTGTGTCCTTGTCATTACCACCAGGTATCATCCAGATTTGGGTGAAAAAATATTTGCTGGTATTTCGGAAACTCGTAATTTCTTGGAAGCTTTGCAACCCCTTTCAATGAAGTGCTTTTCAACAGTCTCTGCTTAGGGCTACTTGAAGAGGAAACAAACCATAGAGAGAAATTTGAGAACTCCTTTATTTTGTCAAGTTTCAAAGAGCTACTACAAACCATGTTGGATTTAGAGTACCAAATTCATCTATCTACATAGAAGAGAAAAGAGTGAAACCTAAACATAAAGACTCATACTGTAGATGAACGCTTCAACCTAGAAGAACAAAATTTGGTGAGCCATGTGGGATTTGTGTACCGATCATTTCCACCAAGTATCATCAAGATTGGGTGAAAAAATATTTGCTGGTGTTTCAGAAACTCGTTATGTCTTGGAAGCTTGGCAACCCCATTCAATGAAAGTGCTTTTCCACAGTCTCTGCTTAGGGCTACTTGAAGAGGAAACAAAGCATAGAGACAAAATTGAGAACTATTTATTTGTCAAGTTTCAAAGAACTACTACAAACCATGTTGGATTTAGAGTTCCAAATTCATCTATCTATATAGGAGAGAACAGAGTGAAAGCTAAAAAGAAAAACTGCTACTTGAAACGAACGCTTCAACCTAGAAGAACAAAATTTGGTGAGCCAAGTGGGATTTGTGTACTTGTCATTACCACCACGTATCATCCAGACTGGGTGAAAAAATATTTGCTGGTATTTCGGAAACTCATAATTTCTTGTTAGCTTGGCAACCCCTGTCAATGAAGTGCTTTTCAACAGTCTTTCTTAGGGCTACTTGAAGAGGAAAGAAATTAAAGAGACAAAACTGAGAACTCCTTTATTTTGTCAAGTTTCAAAGAGCTACTACAAACCATGTTGGATTTAGAGGTTCCCAATTCATCTATCTACATAGGAGAGAACAGAGTGAAACCTAAACATAAAAACTGCTACTCTAGACGAACGCTTCAACCTAGAAGAACAAAATTTGGTGAGCCAAGTGGGATTTGTGTACTGATCATTACCACCAAGTATCATGAAGATTGGGTGAAAAAATATTTGCTGGTTTTTCAGAAACTCGTTATTTCTTAGAAGCTTGGCAACCCCTCGCAATGAAAGTGATTTTCCACAGTCTGTGCCTAGGGCTACTAGAAGAGGAATCAAATCATAAAGACAAAACTGAAAACTAGTTTTTTTTTCAAGTTTCAAAGAGCCTACTACAAACCTTGGTTGATTTAGAGTTCCAAAGTCATCTATCTATATAGGAGAGAACAGAGGGTAACCTAAAAATAAAAACTGCTACTCTAAACGAACGCTTCAACCTAGAAGAACAAAGTTTGGTGAGCCAAGTGGGATTTGTGTACTTGTCATTACCACCAAGTATCATCAAGATTGGGTGAAAAAATATTTGCTGGTATTTAGGAAACTCATTATTTCTTAGAAGCTTGGCAACCCCACTCAATGAAATTGATTTTCCACAGTCTGTGCCTAGGGCTACTTGAAGAGGAAACAAACCATAGAGACAAAACTGAGAACTCCTTTATTTTGTCAATTTTCAAAGAGCTACTAGAAACCATGTTTTATTTAGAGTTCCAAATTCATCTATCTATATAGGAGAGAACATAGTTAAACCTAAAAATAAAAACTCATATTGTAAATGAACGCTTCAACCTAGAAGAACAAAATATGTTGAGCCAATTAAAATTTGTGTACTTGTCATTACCCCCACGTATCAAAAGATTGGGTGAAAAAATATTTGCTGGTTTTCGGAAACTCGTTATTTCTTAGAACCTTGGCAACACCTCTCAATGAAAGTGCTTTTCCACAGTCTGTGCCTAGGGCTACTTGAAGGGGAAACAAACCATAGAGACAAAACTGAGAACTCCTTTATTTTGTCAAGTTTCAAAGATCTACTACAAACCATGTTGGATTTAGAGTTCCAAATTCATCTATCTATATAGGAGAGAACAGAGTGAATACTAAAAATAAAAACTGCTAATGTAAACGAACGCTTCAACATAGAAGAACAAAATTTGGTGAGCCAAGTGGGATTTGTGTACTTGTCGTTACCACCAAGTATCATCAAGATTGGGAGAAAAAATATTTGCTTTTATTTCGGAAACTCGTTATTTCTTAGAAGCTTGGCAACCCCTCTCAATGTAAGTGATTTTCCACAGTCTGTGCCTAGGTCTACTTGAAGAGGAAACAAACCATAGAGACAAAACTGAGAACTCCTTTATTGTGTCAAGTTTCAAAGAGCTACTAGAAACCATGTTGGATTTAGAGTTCCAAATTCATCTATCTATATAGGAGGAACAGAGTGAAACCTAAAAATAAAAACTGCTATTGAAAATGAACGCTTCAACCTAGAAGAACAAAATTTCTTGAACCAAGTAGGATTTGTGTACTTGTCATTACCACCACGTATCATAAAGTTTGGGTGAAAAAATATTTGCTGGTATTTCAGAAACTCGTTATTTCTTAGAAGCTTGGTAACCCCTCTCAATGAAAGTGCTTTTCCACAGTCTGATCCTAGGGCTACTTGAATGGGAAACAAACCAAAAAGACAAAACTGAGAACTCCTTTATTTTGTCAAGTTTCAAAAAGCTACAACAAACCATGTTGGATTTAGAGTTCCAAATTCATCTGTCTATATAGGAGAGAACAGAGGAAAACCTAAAAATAAAAACTGCTGCAGTAAATGAACGCTTCAACCTAGAGGAACAATATTTGGTGAGCCAAGTGGGATTTGCGTCCTTGTCATTACCACCACGTATCATCCAGATTGGGTGAAAAAATATTTGCTGGTATTTCGGAAACTCATAATTTCTTGGAAGCTTGGCAACCCCTGTCAATGAAAGTGCTTTTCCACAGTCTCTTCCAGGGCTACTTGAAGAGGAAAGAAATTATAGAGAAAAAAATGAGAACTCCTTTATTTTGTCAAGTTTCAAAGAGCTACTACATACCATGTTGGATTTAGAGTTCCAAATTCATCTATCTACATAGGAGAGAACAGAGTGAAACCTAAACATAAAAACTGCTATTGTAGACGAACGCTTCAACCTAGAAGAACAAAATTTGGTGAGCCAAGTGGGATTAGTGTACTTATTATTACAACCAAGTATCATCAAGATTGGGTGAAAAAATATTTGCTGGTTTTTAGGAAACTCGTTATTTCTTAGAAGCTTGGCAACCCGTCTCAATGAAAGTGCGTTTCCACAGTCTGTGCCTAGGGCTACTTGAAGGGAAACAAACCATAGAGACAAAACTGAGAACTCCTTTATTTTGTCAAGTTTCAAAGAGCTACTAGAAACCATGTTGGATTTAGAGTTCCAAATTCATCTATCTACATAGGAGAGAACATTGTGAAACCTAAAAATAAAACTGCTATTGTAAACGAACGCTTCAAACTAGAAGAACAAAATTTGTTGAGCCATGTAAAATTTGTGTACTTGTCATTACCACCACGTATCATCAAGATTTGGAGAAAAAATATTTGCTGGTTTTTAGGAATCTCGTTATTTCTTAGAAGCTTGGCAATCCCCTCTCAATGAAAGTGCGTTTCCACAGTCTGTGCCTAGGGCTACTTGAAGGGGCAACAAACCATAGAGACAAAACTGAGAACTCCTTTATTTTGTCAAGTTTCAAAGAGCTACTACAAACCATGTTGGATTTAGAGTTCCAAATTCATCTATCTATATAGGAGAGAACAGAGTAAAACCTAAAAATAAAAAAAATGCTACAGTAAATGAACGCTTCAACCTAGAAGAACAAAATTTGGTGAGCCAAGTGGGATTTGTGTACTTGTCATTACCACCACGTATCATCCAGATTGGGTTAAAAAATATTTGCTGGTATTTCGGAAACTCGTAATATCTTGGAAGCTTGGCAAACCCTGTCAATGAAAGTGCTTTTCCACAGTCTCTGCTTAGGGCTACTTGAAGGGGAAACAAACCATAGAGACAAAACTGAGAACTTTTTTATTTTGTCAAGTTTCAAAGAGCTACTACTAACCATGTTGGATTTAGAGTTCCAAATTCATCTATCTATACAGGAGAGAACAGAGGAAAACCTAAAAATAAAAACTGCTACAGTAAATGAACGCTTCAAACTAAAAGAACAAAATTTGGTGAGCCAAGTGGGATTTGTGTACCGATCATTACCACCACGTATCATCAAGATTTGGTGAAAAAAATAATTGCTGGTGTTTCGGAAACTCGTTATTTCTTGGAAGCTTGGCAACCCCTTTCAATGAAAGTGCTTTTCCACCAGTCTCTGCTACGGGCTACTTGAAGAGGAAAGAAATCATAAAGACAAAACTGAGAACTAGTTTTTTTTTTTTCAAGTTTCAAATAGCTACTACAAACCATGGTTGATTTAGAGTTCCAAAGTCATCTATCTATATAGAAGAGAACAGAGGGAAACCTAAAAATAAAAACTGCTACTGTAAACGAACGCTTCAATCTAGTAGAACAAAATTTGTTGAGCCAAGTGGGTTTTGTTTACTTGTCATTACCACAATGTATCATCCAGATTGGGTTAAAAAATATTTGCTGCTATTTCAGAAACTCGTAATTTCTTGGAAGCTTGGCTAACCCTGTCAATGAAAGTGCATTTCCACAGTCTCTGCTTAGGGCTACTTGTAGGGGAAACAAACCATAGATACAAAACTGAGAACTCCTTTATTTTGTTTAGTTTCAAAGAGCTACTACAAACCATGTTGGATTTAGAGTTCCAAATTCATCTATCTATATAGGAGAGAACAGAGGGAAACCTAAAAATAAAAACTGCTACTGTAGATGAACGCTTAAACATAGAAGAACAGAATTTGGTGAGGAAAGTGGGATTTCTGTCCTGATCATTACCACCAAGTATCATCAGGATTGGGTGAAAAAATATCTGCTGGTATTTAGGAAACTCCTTATTTCTTAGAAGCTTGGCAATCCCTCTCAATGAAAGTGCTTTTCCACAGTCTGTGCCTAGGGATACTTGAAGAGGTAACAAACCATTGAGACAAAACTGAGAACTCCTTAATTTTGTCAAGTTTCAAAGAGCTACCACAAACCATGTTGGATTAAGAGTTCCAAATTATTCTATCTATATAGGAGAGAACAGAGTGAAACCTAAATATAAAACTGCTACTGAAGACGAACGCTTCAAACTAGAAGAAGAAAATTTGGTGAGAGAAGTGGGGTTTGAGTACTTGTCATTACCAAGACGTATCATCAACTTCGGGTGAAAATATATTTGCCGGTATTTCGGAAACGCGTAATTTCTTGGAAGCTTGGCAACCCCTTTCATTGAAAGTGGTTTTCCACAGTCATTGCTTAGGGCTACTTGAAGAGGAAACGAATTATAGAGACAAAACTGAGAACTCCTTTATTTGGTCAAGTTTCAAAGAGCTACTACAAACGACGTTGGATTTAGAGTTCCAAATTCATCTATCTATATAAGAGAGAACAGAGTGAAACCTACATATAAAATCTGCTACTGTACACGAACGCTTCAACATAGAAGAATACAATTTGGTGAGCCAAGTGGTTTTTGTGTACTGATCATTACCACCAAGTATCATTAAGACTGGGTGAAAAAATATTTGCTGGTATTTCGGAAAATCGTTATTTCTTAGAAGCTTGACAACCCCTCTCAATGTAAGTGCTTTTCCACAGTCTGTGCCTAGGGCTACATGAAGAGGAAACGAACCATAGAGACAAAACTGAGAACTGCTTTATTTTGCCAAGTTTCAAAGAGCTACTACAAACCATGTTGGATTTAGAGTTCCAAATTCATCTATCTATATAGGAGAGAACAGAGGGAAATATAAATATAAAAATTGCTACTGTAGACGAAGGCTTAAAACTAGAAGAACACAATGTGGTGAGCAAAGTGGGATTTATGTACTGATCATTACCACAACTATCATCAAGATTGGGTGAAAAAATATTTGCTGGTATTTCGGAAACTCGTTATTTCTTGGAAGCTTGGCAACCCCTCTCTGAAAGTGCTTTTCCACAGTCTGTGCCTAGGGCTACTTGAACAGGAAACAAACCATAGAGACAAAACTGAGAACTACTTTATTTTGTCAAGTTTCAAAGAGCTACTACAAACCATGTTGGATTTAGAGTTCCAAATTGATCTATCTATATGAGAGAACAGATTGAAACCTACATATAAAAACTGCTACTGTAGACGAACGCTTCAACCTAAAAGAAAAAAATTTGGTGAGCTAAGTGGGATTTGTTTACTGAGAACTCATTTATTTTGTCAAGTTTCAAAAAGCTACTACAAACCATGTTGGATTTAGAGTTCCAAATTCATCTATCAATATAGGAGAGAACAGTGGGAAACCTAAAAATATTAACTGCTATTGTAAACGAACGCTTCAACCTAGAAGAACAAAATTTGGTGAGCCCAGTGGTATTTGTGTACTGATTATTACCACCAATTATCATCAAGATTCGGTGAAAAAGTATTTGCTTGTATTTCGGAAACTCGTTATTTCTTGGAAGCTTGGCAACCGCTTTCAATGAAAGTGCTTTTCCACAGTCTCTGCCTAGGTCTACTTGAAAAGGAAACAAACCATAGAGACAAAACTGAGAACTACTTTATTTTGTCAAGTTTCAAAGAGCTACTACAAACGACTTTGGATTTAGAGTTCCAAATTCATCTATCTGTATAAGAGAGAACAGAGTGAAACGTACATATAAATCTGCTACTGTAGACGAACGCTTCAACCTAGAAGAACACAATTTGGTGAGCCAAGTGGTTTTTGTGTACTGATCATTACCAGCAAGTATCATCAAGATTGGGTGAAAAAATATTTGCTGGTATTTCGGAAACTCGTTATTTCTTAGAAGCTTGGCAACCCCTCTCAATGAAAGTGCTTTTCCACAGTCTGTGCCTAGGGCTACTTGAAGAGGAAACAAACCATAGAGACAAAACTGAAAAGTACTTTATTTCGTCAAGTTTCAAAGAGCAACTACAAACCATGTTGGATTTAGAGTTCCAAATTCATCTATCTATATAGGAGACAACAGAGTGAAACATAATATAAAAATTGCAACTGTAGACGAACGCTTAAAACTAGAAGAACACAATTTGGTGAGCCAAGTAGGATTTATGTACTGATCATTACCACCAAGTATCATCAAGATTGGGTGAAAAAATAATTGCAGGTATTTCAGAAACTCGTTATTTCTTGGAAGCTTGGCAACCCCTTTCAATGAAAGTGCTTTTCCACAGTCTGTGCCGAGGGCTACTTGAACAGGAAAAAAACCATAGAGACAAAACTGAGAACTACTTTATTTTGTCATGTTTCAAAGAGCTACTACAAACCATGTTTGATTATAGTTCCAAATTGATCTATCTATATGAGAGAACAGAGTGAAACCTACATATAAAAACTGCTACTGTGGACGTACGCTTCAACCTAGAAGAACACAATTTAGTGAGCCAAGTGGGATTTGTTTACTGATCATTACCACCACGTATCATCAAGATTGGGTGGACAAATATATGCTGGTATTTGGGAAACTCGCTATTTCTTAGAAGCTCGTCAACCCCTCTCAATGAACGTGCTTTTCCACAGTCTGTGCCTGGGCTACTGGAAGAGGAAATAAACCATCCAGACAAAACTGAGAACTCCATTAGTTTGTCAAGTTTCAAAGAACTACTACAAACCATGTTGGATTTAGAGTTCCAAATTCATCTATATATATATAGGAGAGAACAGATTGAAACCTAAGTATAAAAACTGCTACTGTAGACGAACTCTTCAACCTAGAAGAAAAAAATTTGGTGAGCCATGTGGGATTTGTGTACTTGTCATTACCACCACGTGTCATCAAGTTTGGGTGAAAAAATATTTTCTGGTATTTCGGAAACTCGTTATTTCTTAGAAGCTTGGAAACCCCTCTCAATTAAAAGGCTTTTCCATAGTCTCTGCTTAGGTCTACTTGAAGAGGAAACAAACCATAGAGACAAAATTGAGAACTACTATATTTTGTAAAGTTTCAAAGAGCTACTGCAAACCATGTTGGATTTAGAGTTCCATATTCATCTATCTATATAGGAGACAACAGAGGGACAACTAAAAATATAAACTACTAGAGTAAACGAACGATTCAAATTAGAAAAAAAAATTTGGTGAGTCAAGTGAGATTTATGTACCGATCATTACCACCAAGTATCATCAAGGTTGTGTGAAAAAATATTTGCTGGTATTTCGAAAACTCATTATTTCTTAGAAGCTTGGAAACCCCTCTCAATTAAAGTGTTTTCCATAGTCTCTGCTTAGGTCTACTTGAAGAGAAAAAAACCATAGAGACAAAATTGAGAACTACTTTATTTTGTAAAGTTTCAAAGAGATACTACAAACCATGTTGGATTTACTGTTCCAAATTCATCTATCTACATAGGAGAGAACACAGGGAAACCTAAATATAAAAACTGCTACTGAAGACGAACGCTTCAACATAGAAGAACAAAATTTGGTGAGCCAGGTGTGATTTGTGTAATGATCATTACCACCAAGTATCATTAAGATTGGGTGAAAAAATATTTGCTGGTATTTCGGAAACTTGTTATTTCTTAGGAGCTTGGCAACCATTCTCAATAAAAGTGCTTTTCCACAGTGTGTGCGAAGGGCTATTTGAAGAGGAAACAAACCATAGAGACAAAACTGAGATCTCCTTAATTTTGCCAAGTTTCAAAGAGCTACTACAAACCATGTTGCATTTACAGTTCCAAATTCATCTATCTATATAGGAGAGAACAGAGGGAAACCTAAAAATATAAACTGCTACAGTAAACGAACTCTTCAAATTAGAAGAAAAAATTTGGAGAGTCAAGTGAGATTTGTGTACCGATCATTACCACCAAGTATCATCAAGATTGTGTGAAAAAATATTTGCTAGTATTTCGGAAACTCGTTATTTCTTGGAAGCTTGGCAACACCTTTAAATGAGAGTGCTTTTCCACAGTCTCTGCTTATGGCTAGTTGAAGAGGAAACAAACCATAGAGCCAAACCTGAGAACTACTTTTTTTGTCAAGTTTCAAAGAGCTACTACAAACCATGTTGGATTTAGAGTTCCAAATTCATCTATCTATATAGGAGAGAACAGAGTGAAATCTAAGATCAAAAACTGCTACTGTAAACGAACGCTTCAACCTAGAAAAACACAATTTGGTGATACAAGTGGGATTTTTGTTCTGATCATTATCACCAAGTATCATCAAGATTGGGTGAAAAAATATTTGGTGGGATTTCGGAAACTCGTAATTTCTTGGAAGCTTGGCAAACCCTTTCAATGAAAGTGCTTTTCCACAGTCTCTGCTTATGGCTACTAGAAGAGAAAACAAACCATAGAGACAAAACTGAGAACTACTTTTTTTTGTCAAGATTCAAAGAGCTACTACAAACCATGTTGAATTTAGAGTTCTAAATTCATCTATCTATATAGGAGAGAACAGAGGGAACCCTATATATAAAAACTGCTGCTGTAGACGAACGCTTCAACCTAGAAGAACACAATTTGGTGAGCCAATGGGATTTGTGTACTGATCATTACCACCAAGTATCATCAAGATTGGGTGAAAAAATATTTGCTGGTATTTCTGAAACTCGTTATTTCTGAGAAGCTTGGCAACCCCTCTCAATGAAATTGCTTTTCCACAGTCTGTGCCTAGGGCTACTTGAAGAGGAAACAAACCATAGAGACAAAACTGAGAACTACTTTATTTTGTCAAGTTTCAAAGAGGTACTACAAACCATGTTGGATTTAGAGTTCCAAATTTATCTATCTATATAGGAGAGAAGAGAGTTAAACCTAAATATATATACTGCTTCTGTAAACGAACGCTTCAACCTAGAAGAACAAAATTTGGTGACCCAGTGGGATTTATGTACTGATTATTACCACCAAGTATCATCAAGATTGGGTGAAAAAATATTTGCTGGTATTTCGGAAACTCGTTATTTCTTAGTAGCTTGGCAACTCCTCTCAGTGAAAGTGCTTTTCCACAGTGTGTGCGTAGGTCTACTTGAAGAGGAAACAAACCATAGCGACAAAACTGAGAACTCCTTTATTTTGCCAGGTTTCAAAGAGGTATTACAAACCATGTTGGATTTAGAGTTGAAAATTCATCTATCTATATAAGAGAAAACAGAGTGAAACCTACATATAAAAACTGCTGCTGTAGACGAACGCTTCAACCTAGAAGAACAAAATTTGGTGAGTCAAGTGGGATTTGTGGACCGATCATTACCACCAAGTATCATCAAGATTGGGTGAAAAAATATTTGCTGGTGTTTCAGAAACTCGTTATTTCTTGGAAGGTTGGCAAACCCTTTCAATCAAAGTGCTTTTCCACAGTCTGTGCCTGGGGCTACTTGAAGAGGAAACAATCCATACGAGACAAAACTGAGAACTCCTTTATTTTGTCAAGTTTCAAAGAGCTACTACAAACCATGTTGGATTTAGAGTTCCAAATTCATCTATCTATATAGGAGAGAACTGAGGGAATCCTATAAATAAAAACTGCTACTGTAAAGGAACGTTTCAACCTAGAAGAACAAAATTTGGTGAGCCAAGTGGGATTTGTGTTCCGATCATTACCACCACATAACATCAAGATTGGGTGAAAAAATATTTGCTGGTATTTCGGAAACTCGTAAGTTCTTGGAAGCTTGGCAACCCCTTTCAATGAAAGTGCTTTTGCACAGTCTCTGCTTAAGGCTACTGGAAGATGAAACAAACCATAGAGACAAAACTGAGAACTACTTTTTTTTGTCAAATTTCAAAGACCTACTACAAACCATGTTGGATTTAGAGTTCCAAATTCATTTATCTATATAGGAGAGAACAGAGTGAAACCTAAAAATAAAAACTGCTACTTGAAACGAACGCTTCAACATAGAAGAATAAAATTTGGTGAGCCATATGTGATTTGTGTACTTGTCATTACCACCACGTATCATCAAGATTGGGTGAAAAAATATTTGCTGGTATTTCGGAAACTCGTAATTTCTTGGAAGCTTGGCAACCCCTTTCAATGAAAGTGCTTTTCCACAGTCTCTGCTTAGGGCTACTTAAAGAGGAAACAAATCATAGAGACAAAACGGAGAACTACTTTTTTGTCAAGTTTCAAAGAGCGACTACAAACCATGTTGGATTTAGAGTTCCAAATTCATCTATCTATGTAGGAGAGAACAGAGGGAAACCTAAACTTAAAAACGACTACTGTAGATGAACGCTTCAACCTAGAAGAACAAAATTTGGTGAGCCAAGTGGGATTTGTGTACTTGTCATTACCACCACGTATCATCAAGATTGGGTAAAAAAATATTTGCTGTTATTTCGGAAACTCGTTATTTCTTAGAAGCTTGGCAACCCCTCTCAACCAAAGTGCTTTTCCACAGTCTGTGCCTAGGGCTACTTGAAGAGAAAACAAACAATAGAGACAAAACTGAGAACTACTTTATTTTGTCAAGTTTCAAAGAGCTACTACAAACGACTTTGGATTTAGAGTTCCAAATTCATCTATCTATGTAAGAGAGAACAGAGTGAAACCTACATATATAATCTGCTACTGTAGACGAACGCTTCAACCTAGAAGAACAGAATTTGGTGAGCCAAGTGGGATTTGTGTCCTGACCATTACCACCAAGTATCATCAAGATTGGGTAAAAAAATATTCGCTGGTATTTCAGAAACTCGTTATTTCTTAGAAGCTTGGCAACCCCTTTCAATGAAAGTGCTTTTCCACAGTCTCTGCTTAGGGCTACTTGAAGAGGAAACAAACCATAGAGACAAAACTGAGAACTACTTTTTTTTTGTCAAGTTTCAAGGAGCTCCTACAAACCATGCTGCATTTAGAGTTCCAAAATCGTCTATCTATATAGGAGAGAAGAGAGTGAAACCTAAAAATAAAAACTGCTACTTGAAACGAACGCTTCAGCCTAGAAGAATAAAATTTGGTGAGCCATGTGGGATTTGTGTACTTGTCATTACCACCACGTATGATCAAGATTGGGTAAAAAAATATTTGGTGGTATTTCTGAAACACGTTATTTCTTGGAAGCTTGGCAACCCCTTTCAATGAAAGTGCTTTTCCACAGTCTCTACTTAGTGCTACTTGAAGAGGAAACAAATTATACAGACAAACATGAGAACTCCTTTATTTTGTCAAGTTTCAAAGAGCTACCACAAACCATGTTGGATTTAGAGTTCCAAATTCATCTATCAACATAGGAGAGAACAGAGTGAAACCTAAATATAAAAACTGCTATTGTAGACGAACGCTTCAACCTAGAAGAACAAAATTTGGTGAGCTAAGTGGGATTTTGTACTGATCATTACCAACAAGTATCATCAAGTTTGGGTGAAAAAATATTTGCTGGTATTTCGGAAACTGGTTATTTCTTAGAAGCTTGGCAACCCCTCTCAATGAAAGTGCTTTTCCACAGTCTCTGCCCAGGGCTACTTGAAGAGGAAACAAACCATAGAGACAAAACTGAGAACTACTATTTTTGTCAAGTTTCAAAGGGCTACTACAAACCATGTTGGATTTAGAGTTCCAAATTCATCTATCTATATAGGAGAGAACAGAGTGAAACCAAAAATAAAAACTGCAACTGTAAACGAATGCTTCAACCTAGATAAACAAAATTTGTTGAGCCAAGAGGGATTTGTGTACTTCTCATTTCCACCACGTTTCATCAAGATTGGGTGAAAAAATATTTGCTGGTATTTCAGAAACTCGTAATTTCTTGGAAGCTTGGCAAGCTTTTTCAATGAACGTGCTTTTACACAGTCTCTGCCTAGGGCTACTTGAAGAGGAAACAAGCCATAGAGACAAAACTGAGAACTCCTTTATTTTGTCAAGTTTCAAAGAGCTACTACAAACCATGTTGGATTTAGAGTTCCAAATTCATCTATCTATATAGGAGAGAATAGATTGAAACCTAAAAATATAAACTGCTACTGTAAACGAACGCTTCAACCTAGAAGAACACAATTTGGTGAGCCAAGTGGGATTTGTGTACTTGTCATTACCACCAAGTATCAACAAGATTGGGTGAAAAAATATTTGCTGGTATTTAGGAAACTCGTTATTTCTTAGAAGCCTGGCAACCAATCTCAATGAAAGTGCTTTTCCACAGTCTGTGCCTAGTGCTACTTGAGGAGGAAACAATGAATAAAGACAAACCTTAGAACTCCTTCATTTTGTAAAGTTTCAAACAGCTACTACAAACCATTTTGGATTTAGAGTTCCAAATTCATCTATCTATATGGAAGAGAACAGAGGGAAACCTAAAAATAAAAACTGCTACTGTAAACGAACGCTTCAACCTAGAAGAGCAATATTTGGTGAGCCAAGTGGCATTTGTGTACTTGTCATTAACACCAAGTATCATCAAGATTCGGTGAAAAAATATTTGCTGGTATTTCGGAAACCCGTAATTTCTTGGGAGCTTTGCAAACCCTTTCAATGAAAGTGCTTTTCCACAGTCTCTGCTGAGGGCTACTTGAAGAGGAAACAAATCATAGACACAAAACTGAGAACTCCTTTATTTTGTCAAGTTTCAAAGAGCTATTACAAACCATGTTGGATTTAGAGTTCCAAATTCATCTATCTATATAGGAGAGAATAGATTGAAACCTAAAAATAAAAACTGCTACTGTAAACGAACGCTTCAACCTAGAAGAACACAATTTGGTGAGCCAAGTGGGATTTGTGTACTGGTCATTACCACCAAGTATCATCAATATTGGGTGAAAAAATATTTGCTGGTATTTCGGAAACTCGTTATTTCTTAGAAGCCTGGCAACCAATCTCAATGAAAGTGCTTTTCCACAGTCTGTGCCTAGTGCTACTTGAAGAGGAAAAAATGAATAAAGACAAAAACTGAGAACTCTTTCATTTTGTAAAGTTTCAAACAGCTACTACAAACCATTTTGGATTTAGAGTTCCAAATTCATCTATCTATATAAAAGAGAACAGAGTGAAACCTACAAATAAAAACTGCTAGTGTAAACGAACTCTTCAACCTAGAAGAACACAATTTGGTGAGCCAAGTGGTATTTGTGTACTGATCATTACCACCAGGATCATCAAGATTGGGTTGAAAAAATATTTGCTGGTATTTTGGAAACTCGTTATTTCTTAGAAGCTTGGCAACAACTCCCAATGAAAGCGCTTTTCCACAGTCTGTGCGTAGTGCTACTTGAAGAGGAAACAAACCATACAGACAAAACTGAGAACTCCTTTATTTTGTCAAGTATCAGAGAGATACTACAAACCATGTTGATTTTAGAGTTCCAAATTCATCTATCTATATAGGAGAGAACAGAGTGAAACCTAAAAATAAAAACTGCTACTGTAAAGGAACGCTTCAACCTAGAAGAACAAAATTTGGTGAGCCAAGTGGGATTTGTGTACTTGTAATTACCCCCAAGTATCATCAAGATTGGGTGAAAAAATATTTGCTGGTATTTCGGAAACTCGTAATTTCTTGGAAGCTTGGCAACCCCTTTCAATGAAAGTGCTTTTCCACAGTCTGTGCCTAGGGCTACTTTAAGAGGAAACAAATCCAAGAGACAAAACTGAGAACTCCTTTATTTTGTCAAGTTTCAAAGAGCTACTACAAACCATGTTGGATTTAGAGTTCCATATTCATCTATCTATATAAGAGAGAACAGAGTGAAACCTAAATATAAAAACTGCTACTGTAGACGAACGCTTCAACGTAGAAGAACAAAATTTGGTGAGCCAAGTGGGATTTGTGTACTTGTCATTACCACCAAGTATCATCAAGATTGGGTGAAAAAAATATTTGCTGGAATTTCGGACACTCCTTATTGCTTAGAAGCTTTGCAACCCCTTTTCAATGAAAGTGCTTTTCTATAGTCTCTGCTTAGGGCTACTTGAAGAGGAAAAAATCAAAGAGACAGAACTGAGAACTCCTTTATTTTGTCAAGTTTCAAAGAGCTACTACAAATCATGTTGGATTTAGACTTCCAAATTCATCTACCTATGTAGGAGAGAACAGAGGGAGACCTAAAAATATAAACTGCTACTGTAAACGAACGCTTCAAAGTAGAAGAACAAAATTTGGTGAGCCATGTGGGACTTTTGTACTTGTCATTACCACCAAGTATCATCAAGATTGGGTTAAAAAATATTTGCTGGTATTTCGGAAACTCGTAATTTCTTGGAAGCTTGGCAAGCTTTTTCAATGAAAGTGCTTTTACACAGTCTCTGCCTAGGGCTACTTGAAGAGGAAACAAGCCATAGAGACAAAACTGAGAACTCCTTTATTTTGTCAAGTTTCAAAGAGCTACTACAAACCATGTTGGATTTAGAGTTCCAAATTCATCTATCTATATAGGAGAGAATAGATTGAAACCTAAAAATAAAAACTGCTACTGTAAACGAACGCTTCAACCTAGAAGAACACAATTTGGTGAGCCAAGTGGGATTTGTGTACTTGTCATTACCACCAAGTATCATCAAGATTGGGTGAAAAAATATTTGCTGGTATTTCGGAAACTCGTTATTTCTTAGAAGCCTGGCAACCAACTCAATGAAAGTGCTTTTCCACAGTCTGTGCCTAGTGCTACTTGAAGAGGAAACAATGAATAAAGAAAAACCTTAGAACTCCTTCATTTTGTAAAGTTTCAAACAGCTACTACAAACCATTTTGGATTTAGAGTTCCAAATTCATCTATCTATATGGAAGAGAACAGAGTGAAACCTACAAATAAAAACTGCTATTGTAAACGAACGCTTCAACCTAGAAGAACACAATTTGGTGAGGGAAGGGGTATTTGTGTACTGATCATTACCACCAGGATCATCAAGATTGGGTGAAAAAATATTTGCTGGTATTTTGGAAACTCGTTATTTCTTAGAAGCTTGACAACAACTCCCAATGAAAGTGCTTTTCCACAGTCTGTGCCTAGTGCTACTTGAAGAGGAAACAAACCATACAGACAAAACTGAGAACTCCTTTATTTTGTCAAGTATCAGAGAGATACTACAAACCATGTTGATTTTAGAGTTCCAAATTCATCTATCTATATGGAAGAGAACAGAGTGAAACCTAAAAATATAAACTGCTACTGTAAACGAACGCTTCACTCTAGAAGAACACAATTTAGTGAGCCAAGTGGCATTTGTGTACAGATCATTACCACCACGTATCATCAAGATTGGGTGAAAAAATATTTGCTGGTATTTCAGAAACTCGTTAATTCTTAACAGCTTGGCAACGCCTCTCATTGAATGTGCTTCTCCTCAGTCTGTGCCTAGGGCTATTTGAAGAGGAAACAAACCATAGAGACAAAACTGAGAACTTTTTTATTTTGTCAAGTTTCAAAGAGCTACTACAAACCATGTTGGATTTAGAGTTCCAAATTCATCTATCTATATAGGAGAGAACAGAGGGAAACCTAAAAATAAAAACTGCTACTGTAAACGAACACTTCAAACTAGAAGAGCAATATTTTGTGAGCCAAGTGGTATTTGTGTACTGATCATTACCACCAGGATCATCAAGATTGGGTGAAAAAATATTTGCTGGTATTTTGGAAACTCGTTTTTTCTTAGAAGCGCGGCAACAACTCCCAATGAAAGCGCTTTTCCACAGTCTGTGCGTAGTGCTACTTGAAGAGGAAACAAACCATACAGACAAAACTGAGAACTCCTTTATTTTGTCAAGTATCAGAGAGATACTACAAACCATGTTGATTTTAGAGTTCCAAATTCATCTATCTATATAAAAGAGAACAGAGTGAAACCTAAAAATAAAAACTGCTACTGTAAAGGAACGCTTCAACCTAGAAGAACAAAAATGGGTGAGCTAAGTGGGATTTGTCTACTTGTTATTACCACAAAGTATCATCAAGATTGGGTGAAAAAAATTTGCTGGTATTTCGGAAACCCATTATATATTGGAAGCTTGGCCACCCCTTTCAATTTAAGTGCTTTTCCACAGTCTCTGCCTGGGATACTTGAAGAGGAAACAAATCGCAAAGACAAAACTGAGAATTCCTTTATTTTTTCAAGTTTCAAAGAGCTACTACAAACCATGTTGGATTTAGAGATCCAAATTCATCTATTTATATAAAAGAGAACAGAGTGAAACCTAAAAATAAAAACTGCTACTGAAAACGATCACTTCAACCTAGAAGAACACAATTTCGTGAGCCAAGTGGGACTTGTGTACTTGTCATTAACACCAAGTATCATCAAGATTGGGTGAAAAACTGTTTGCTGGTATATCGGAAACTCCTAATATCTTGGAAGCTTGGCAACCCCTTTCAATGAAAGTGCTTTTCCCCAGTCTGTGGCTAGGGCCATTTGAAGAGGAAACAAACCATAGAGAAAAAACTGAGAACTCCTTTATTTTGTCAAGTTTCAAAGAGCTACTACAAACCATGTTGGATTTAGAGTTCCAAATTCATCTATCTATATGGGAGAGAACAGAGTGAAACCTAAAAATAAAAACTGTTACTGTAAACGAACGCTTCAACCTAGAAGAACACAATTTGGTGAGCCAAGTGGCATCTGTGTACTGATCATTACCACCACGTATCATCAAGATTGGGTGAAAAAATATTTGCTGGTATTTCGGAAACTCGTTATTTCTTAGAAGCTTGGAAACCCCTCTCAATGAATGTGCTTTTCCCCAGTCTGTGCCTAGGGCTACTTGAAGAGGAAACAAATCATAGAGACAAAACTGAGAACTCCTTTATTTTTTCAAGTTTCAAAGAGCTACTACAAACTATGTTGTATTTAGAGTTCCAAATTCATCTATCTATATAGGAGAGAACAGAGGGACACCTAAAAATATGAACTGCCTCTGTAAACGAACGGTTCAACCTAGAAGAACCAAATTTGGTGATCAAGTGGGATTTGTGTATTGATCATTATCACCAGTATCATCAAGATTGGGTGAAAAACTGTTTGCTGGTATTTCGGAAACTCCTAATTTCTTGGAAGCTTGGCAACCCCTTTCAATGAAAGTGCTTTTCCACAGTCTCTGCTTAGGCATACTTGAGGAGGAAACAAATCATAGAGACAAAACTGAGAACATTTTTATTTTGTCAAGTTTCAAAGAGCTACTACAAACCATGTTGGGTTTAGAGTTCCAAATTCATATATCTATATAGGAGAGAACAGAGGGAAACCTAAAAATAAAAACTGCTCTTGTAATCGAACACTTCAACCTACAAGAACAAAATTTGGTGAGCCAATTGGGATTTGTGTACTGATCATTACCACCACGTATCATCAAGATTGGGTGAAAAAATATTTGCTCGTATTTCGAAAACTCGTTATTTCTTAGAAGCTTGGCAACCCCTCTCAATGAAAGTGCTTTTTCACAGAGTGTGCATAGTGTACTTGAAGAGGAAACAATCCATAGAGACAAAACTGAGAACTCCTTCATTTGTCAAGTTTCATAGCTACTACAAACCATGTTGGATTTAGAGTTCCAAATTCATCTATCTATATAAGAGAGAACATAGTGAAACCTAAAAATAAAAACTGCTACTGTAAACGAACGCTTCAACCTAGAAGAACAAAAATGGGTGAGCTAAGTGGGATTTGTCTACTTGTTATTACCACAAAGTATCATCAAGATTGGGTGAAAAAAAATTTGCTGGTATTTCGGAAACCCATTATATATTGGAAGCTTGGCCACCCCTTTCAATGGAAGTGCTTTTCCACAGTCTCTGCCTGGGATACTTGAAGAGGAAACAAATCACAAAGACAAAACTGAGAATTCCTTTATTTTTTCAAGTTTCAAAGAGCTACTACAAACCATGTTGGATTTAGAGATCCAAATTCATCTATTTATATAAAAGAGAACAGAGGGAAACCTAAAAATAAAAACTGCTACTGAAAACGAACACTTCAACCTTGAAGAACACAATTTCGTGAGCCAAGTGGGATTTGTGTACTTGTCATTAACACCAAGTATCATCAAGATTGGGTGAAAAACTGTTTGCTGGTATTTCGGAAACTCCCAATATCTTGGAATCTTGGCAACCCCTTTCAATGAAAGTGCTTTTCCCCAGTCTGTGGCTAGGGCCATTTGAAGAGGAAACAAATCATAGAGAAAAAACTGAGAACTCCTTTATTATGTCAAGTTTCAAAGAGCTACTACAAACCATGTTGGATTTAGAGTTCCAAATTCATCTATCTATATGGGAGAGAACAGAGTGAAACCTAAAAATAAAAACTGTTACTGTAAACGAACGCTTCAACCTAGAAGAACACAATTTGGTGAGCCAAGTGGCATCTGTGTACTGATCATTACCACCACGTATCATCAAGATTGGGTGAAAAAATATTTGCTGGTATTTCGGAAACTCGTTATTTCTTAGAAGCTTGGCAACCCCTCTCAATGAATGTGCTTTTCCCCAGTCTGTGCCTAGGGCTACTTGAAGAGGAAACAAATCATAGAGACAAAACTGAGAACTCCTTTATTTTTTCAAGTTTCAAAGAGCTACTACAAACTATGTTGTATTTAGAGTTCCAAATTCATCTATCTATATAGGAGAGAACAGAGGGACACCTAAAAATAAGAACTGCCTCTGTAAACGAACGGTTCAACCTAGAAGAACCAAATTTGGTGATCAAGTGGGATTTGTGTATTGATCATTATCACCAGTATCATCAAGATTGGGTGAAAAACTGTTTGCTGGTATTTCGGAAACTCCTAATTTCTTGGAAGCTTGGCAACCCCTTTCAATGAAAGTGCTTTTCCACAGTCTCTGTTTAGGCATACTTGAGGAGGAAACAAATCATAGAGACAAAACTGAGAATATTTTTATTTTGTCAAGTTTCAAAGAGCTACTACAAACCATGTTGGGTTTAGATTTCCAAATTCATATATCTATATAGGAGAGAACAGAGGGAAACCTAAAAATAAAAACTGCTCTTGTAATCGAACGCATCAACCTAGAAGAGCAAAATTTGGTGAGCCAAGTGGGATTTGTGTACTTGTCATTACCACCAAGTATCATCAAGATTGGGTGAAAAAATATTTGCTGGTATTTCGGAAACTCGTAATTTTTTTTGAGCTTGGCAAACCCTTTCAATGAAAGTGCTTTTCCACAGTCTCTGCTTAGGGCTACTTGAAGAGGAAACAAATCATAGAGACAAAACTGAGAACTCCTTTATTTTGTCAAGATTCAAAGAGCTACTAGATACCATGTTGGATTTAGAGTTCCAAATTCATCTATCTATATAGGAGAGAACAGAGGGAAACCTAAAATATAAACTGCTACTGTAAACGAACGCTTCAACCTAGAAGAACAAAATTTGGTGAGCCAAGTGGTATTTGTGTACTTGTCATTACCACCAAGTATCATCAAGATTGGGTGAAAAAATATTTGCTGGTATTTCGGAAACTCGTAATTTCTTGCAAGCTTGGCTTCTCCGCAGTATCTGCTTAGGGCTATTTGAAGAGGAAAAAACCATAGAGACAAAACTGAGAACATTTTATTTTGTCAAGTTTCAAAGAGCTACTACAAACCATGTTGGATTTAGAGTTCCTAATTCATCTATCTTATAGGAGAGAACAGAGAGAAACCTAAAAATAAAAACTGCTCTTGTAAACGAACGCTTCAACCTACAAGAGCAAAATTTTGTGAGCCAAGTGGGATTTGTGTACTTGTAATTACCACCAAGTATCATCAAGATTGGGTGAAAAAATATTTGCTGGTATTTCGGAAACCCGTAATTTTATGGGAGCTTGGCAAACCCTTTCAATGAAAATGCTTATCCACAGTCTCTGCTTAGGGCTACTTGAAGAGGAAACAAATCCTAGAGACAAAACTGAGAACTCCTTTATTTTGTCAAGTTTCAAAGAGCTACTACAAACCATGTTGGATTTAGAGTTCCAAATTCATCTATCTATATAGGAGAGAACAGAGGAAAACCTAAAAATATAAACTGCTACTGTATACGAACGCTTCAAACTAGAAGAACATAATTTGGTGAGCCAAGTGGGATTTGTGTATTTGTAATTACCACCAAGTATCTTCAAGATTGGGTGAAAAAATATTTGCTGGTATTTCGGAAACTCGTTATTTCTTAGAAGCCTGGCAACCCCTTTCAATGAAAGTGCTTTTCCACAGTCTCTGCTTAGGGCTACTTGAAGACTATACAAACCATAGAGACATAACTGAGAACTACTTTGTATTGTCAAGTTTCAAAGAGCTAATACAAACTATGTTGGATTTAGAGTTCCCAAATTCATCTATCTATATAGGAGAGAACAGAGGGAAACCTAAATATAAAACTGCTACTGTGGACGAACGCTTCAACCTAGAAGAACAAAATTTGGTGAGCCAAGTGGGATTTTTGTACTGATCATTACCACCAAGTACCTTCAAGATTGGATGAAAAAATGTTTGCTGGTATTTTAGAAACTCCTTATTTCTTAGAAGCTTGGCAATCCCTCTCAATGAAAGTGCTTTTCCACAGTCTGTGCCTTGGGCTACTTGAAGAAGAAACAAACCATAGAGAGAAAACTGAGAACTCCTTTATTTTGTCAAGTTTCAAAGAGCTACTACAAACCATGTTTGGATTTAGATTTCCAAATTCATCTATGTATATAGGAGAGAACAGAGGGAAACCTAAAAATATAAACTGATACTGTAAACGAACGCTTCAAATTTGAAAAACAAAATTTGGTGAGCCAAGTGGGATTTGTGTACTTGTCATTACCACCACGTATCATGAAGATTGGTTGAAAAAATATTTGCTGGTATTTCGGAAACTCGAAATTTCTTGGAAGCTTGGCAACCCCTTTCAATGAAAGTGCTTTTCCACAGTCTCTGCTTAGGGCTACTTTACGTTGAAACAAACCATAGAGACAAAACTGAGACCTCTTTTTTTGTCAAGTTTCTAAGAGCTACTACAAACCATGTTGGATTTAGAGTTCCATATTCTCTATCTATATAGGAGAGAACAGAGGGAAACCTAATTATAAAAACTGCTACTGTAGACGAACGTAACAACCTAGAAGAACACAATTTGGTGAGCCAAGTGGGATTTGTGTACTGATCATTACCACCAAGTATCATCAAGATTGGGTGAAAAAATAGTTGATGCTATTTCGGAAACTCCTTATTTCTTAGAAGCTTGGCAACCCCTCACAATGAAAATGCTTTTCCACATTCTGTGTCTAGGGCTACTTGAAGAGGTAACAAACCATAGAGACAAAACTGAGATCTCCTTTATTTTGTCATGTTTCAAAGAGCTACTACAAACCATGTTGTATTTAGAGTTCCAAATTAATCTATCTATATAGGAGAGAACAAAGTGAAACCTAAAAATAAAAACTGCTACTGTAAACGAACGCTTCAACCTAGAAGAACTAAATTTGGTGAGCCAAGTGGGATTTGTGTACTTGTCATTACCACCAAGTGTCATCACGATTTGTTGAAAAATTATTTGCTGGTATTTCGGAAACTCGTTATTTCTTAGAAGCTTGGCAACCCCTTTCAATGAACGTGCTCTTCCACAGTTTGAGCCTAGGGCTACTTGAAGAGGAAACAAACGATAGAGACAAAACTGAGAACTACTTTATTTTGTCAAGTTTCAAAGAGCTACTACAAACCATGTTGGATTTAGAGTTCCAAATTCATCTATCTATATAGGAGAGAAGAGAGTGAAACCTAAAAATAAAAACTGCTACTGTAAACGAACGCTTCAACCTAGAAGAACACAATTTGGTGAGCCAAGTGGGATTTGTGTACTGATCATTACCACCACGTATCATCAAGATTGCGTGAAAAAATATTTGCTGGTATTTCGGAAACTCGTTATTTCTTAGAAGCTTGGCAACCCCTCTCAATGAAAGTGCTTTTCCACACTCTGTGCCTAGTGCTACTTGAAGAGGAAACAATGTATAAAGACAAAACTGAGAACGCCTTTATTTTCTCAAGTTTCAAAGAGCTACTACAAACCATGTTGTATTTAGAGTTCCAAATTCATCTATCTATATAGGAGAGAACAGAGGGACACCTAAAAATATAAACTGCCACTGTAAACGAACGCTTCAACCTAGAAGAACCAAATTTGGTGAATCAAGTGGGATTTGTGTACTTATCATTACCATCAGTATCATAAAGATTGGGTGAAAAAATATTTGCTGATATTTTGGAAACTTTTTATTTTTTAGAAGCTTGGCATCAACTCTCAATGAAAGTTCTTTTCCACAGTCTGTGCCTAGGTCTACTTGAAGAGGAAACAAACCATAGAGACAAAACTGAGAACTCATTTATTTTGTCAAGTTTCAGAGAAATACTACAAACCATGTTGATTTTAGAGTTCCAAATTCATCTATCTATATAGGAGAGAACAGAGGGAAACCTAAAAATAAAAATTGCCACTGTAAATGAACGCTTCAACCTAGAAGAACAAAATTTGGTGAGCCAAGTGGGATTTGTGTACTTGTCATTACCACCAAGTATCATCAAGATTGGGTGAAAAAATATTTGCTAGTATTTCGGAAACTCTTTAATTCTTAGAAGCTTGGCAAACCCTTTCAATGAACGTGTTCTTCCACAGTTTGTGCCTAGGGCTACTGGAATAGGAAACAAACCATAGAGACAAAACTGAGAACTCCTTAATTTTGTCAAGTTTCAAAGAGCTACTACAAACCATGTTGGATTTAGAATTCCAAATTCATCTATCTATATAGGAGAGAACAGAGTGAAACATAAAAATAAAAAATGCTACTGTAAACGAACGCTTCAACCTAGAAGAACAAAATTTGGTGAGCCAAGTGTGATTTGTGTACTTGTCATTACCACCACGTATAATCAAGGTTTTGTGAAACAGTATTTGCTGGTATTTCAGAAACTCGTAATTTCTTGGAAGCTTGGCAACTCCTTTCAATGAAAGTGCTTTTCCACAGTTATGCTTAGGGCTACTTGAAGAGAAAACAAATCATAGAGACAAAACTGGCAACTACTTTTTTTTGTCAAGTTTCAACGCGCTACTACAAACCATGCTGGATTTAGAGTTCCAATTTCAGCTATCTATATATGAGAGAACAGAGGGAAACCTGAAAGTATAAACTGCTACTGTAAAGGAACACTTCAACCTAGAACAACACAATTCGGTGAGCTAATTGGGATTTGTGTTCTGATCATTACCACCACGTATCCTCAAGATTGGGTGAAAAAATATTTGCTGTTATTTTGACAACTCATTATTTCTTAGAAGCTTGGCAACCCCTCTCAATGAAAGTGCTTTTCCACAGTCTGGGCCTAGGGCTACTTGACGAAGAAACAAACCATAGAGACAAAACTGAGAACTATTTTATTTTTTCAAGTTTCAAAAAGCTACTACAAACCATGTTGGATTTAAAGTTCCAAATTCATCTATCTATATAAGAGAGAACAGAGTGAAACGTAAATATAAAAACTGCTACTGTAGACGAACGATTCAACCTAGAAGAACAAAATTTGGTGAGCCAAGTGGGATTTGTGTACTTGTCATTACCACCAAGTATCATCACGATTGGTTGAAAAATTATTTGCTGGTATTTCGGAAACTCGTTATTTCTTAGAAGCTTGGCAACCCCTTTCAATGAACGTGCTCTTCCACAGTTTGAGCCTAGGGCTACTTGAAGAGGAAACAAACCGTAGAGACAAAACTGAGAACTCCTTTATTTGGTCAAGTTTCAAAAAGCTACTACAAACCATATTGGATTTAGAGTTCCAAATTCATCTATCTATATCGGAGAGAACAGAGTGAAACCTAAAAATAAAAACTGCTACTGTAAACGAACGCTTCAAAATAGAAGAACACAATTTGCTGAGCCAAGTGGCATTTGTGTACTGATCATTACCACTGCGTATCATCAATATTGGGTGAAAAAATATATGCTGGTATTTCGGAAACTCGTTATTTTCTAGAAGCTTGGCAAACCCTCTCAATGAATGTGCTTTTCCCCAGTCTGTGCCTAGGGCTATTTGAAAAGTAAACAAACCATAGAGACAAAAGTTAGAGCTTTTTTATTTTGTCAAGTTTCAAAGAGCTACTACAAACCATGTTTGATTTAGAGTTCCAAATTCATCTATCTTTATACGAGAGAACAGAGGGAAACCTAAAAATAAACACTGCTACTGTAAACGAACGCTTCAACCTAGAAGAGCAAAATTTTGTGAGCCAAGTGGGATTTGTGTACTTGTCATTATCACCAAGTATCATCAAGATTGGGTGAAAAAATATTTGCTGGTATTTCGGAAACCCGTAATTTCTTGGGAGCTTGGCAAACCCTTTCAATGGAAGTGCTTTTCCTTAGTCTCTGCTTAGGGCTACTTAAAGAGGAAACAAATCATAGAGACAAAACTGAGAACTCCTTTATTTTTCAAGTTTCAAAGAGCTACTACAAACCATGTTGCATTTAGAGTTCCAAATTCAGCTATTTATATAGGAGAGAACAGAGGGAAACCAAAAATATAAACTGCTACTGTAAACAAACGCTTCAACCTAGAAGAACAAAATGTGGTGAGCCAAGTGGGATTTGTGTACTTGTCATTCCCACCAAGTATCATCAAGATTGGGTGAAAAAATATTTGCTGGTATATCGGAAACTCGTTATTTCTTAGAAGCCTGGCAACCCCTCCCAATGAAAGTGGTTTTGCACAGTCTGTGCCTAGGACTACTTGAAGAGGAAACAAAACATATAGACAAAACTGAGAACTCCTTCATTTTGTCAAGTTTCAAAGAGTTACTACAAAGCATGTTGGATTTAGAGTTCTGAATTCATCTATCTATATAAAAGAGAACAAAGTGAAACCAAAAAATAAAAACAGCTACTGTAAACGAATGCTTCAACCTAGAAGAACCAAATTTGGTGAGTCAAGTGGGATTTGTATACTGATCATTACCATCAGTATCATCAAGATTGGGTGAAAAAATATTTGCTGATATTTTGGAACCTCGTTATTTCTTAGAAGCTTGGCAACAACTCTCAATGAAAGTGCTTTTCCACAGTCTGTGCCTAGGTCTACTTGAAGAGGAAACAAACCATAGAGACAAAACTGAGAACTCATTTATTTTGTCAAGTTTCAGAGAAATACTACAAACCATGTTGATTTTAGAGTTCCAAATTCATCTATCTATATAGGAGAGAACAGAGGGAAACCTAAAAATAAAAACTGCCATTGTAAACGAACGCTTCAACCTAGAAGAACAAAATTTGGTGAGCCAAGTGGGATTTGTGTACTTGTCATTACCACCAAGTATCATCAAGATTCGGTGAAAAAATATTTGCTGGTATTTCGGAAACTCGTAATGTCTTGAAAGCTTGGCAACCCCTTTAAATGAAAGTGCTTTTCCACAGTCTCTGCTTACGGCTACTTGAAGAGGAAACAAATCAAAGAGACAAAATTGAGAACTCCTTTATTTTGTCAAGTTTCAAAGAGCTGCTACAAACCATGTTGTATTTAGAGTTCCAAATTCATTTATCTCTATAGGAGAGAACAGAGGGAGACCTAAAAATATAAACTGCTACTGTAAACGAACGCTTCAACCTAGAAGAGCAAAATTTGGTGAGCCAAGTGGGATTTGTGTATTTGTAATTACCACCAAGTATGATCAAGATTGGGTGAAAAAAATATTTGCTGGTATTTCAGAAACCCGTAATTTTTTGGGAGCTTGGCAAACCCTTTCAATGAAAGTGCTTTTCCCAGGTTTCTCCTTAGGGCTACTTGAAGAGGAAACAAATTATAGAGACAAAACTGAGAACTCCTTTATTTTGTCAAGTTTCAAAGAGCCACTACAAAACATGTTGGATTTAGAGTTCCAAATTCATCTATCTATATAGGAGAGAAAAGAGGGAAACCTAAAAATAAAAACTGCTACTGTAAATGAACGCTTCAACCTAGAAGAACAAAATTTGGTGAGCCAAGTGGGATTTGTGTACTGATCATTACCACCAAGTATCTCAAGATTGGGTGAAAAAATATTTGCAGGTATTTCGGAAACTCGTTATTTCTTAGAAGCTTGGCAACCCCTTTCAATGAAAGTGCTGTTCTACACTTTGTGCCTAGGGCTACTTGAAGAGGAAACAAACCATAGAGACAAAACTGAGAACTCCTTTATTTGGTCAAGTTTCAAAAAGCTACTACAAACCATATTGGATTTAGAGTTCCAAATTCATCTATCTATATGGGAGAGAACAGAGTGAAACCTAAAAATAAAAACTGCTACTGTAAACGAACGCTTCAAAATAGAAGAACACAATTTGCTGAGCCACGTGGCAGTTGTGTACTCATCATTACCACCGCATATCATCAATATTGGGTGAAAAAATATTTGCTGGTGTTTCGGAAACTCGTTATTTCTTAGAAGCTTGGCAAACCCTCTCAATGAATGTGCTTTTCCCCAGTCTGTGCCTAGGGCTATTTGAAAAGAAAACAAAAAAATAGAGACAAAAGTTAGAGCTTTTTTATTTTGTGAAGTTTCAAAGAGCTACTACAAACCATGTTTGATTTAGAGTTCCAAATTCATCTATCTTTATAGGAGAGAACAGAGGGAAACCTAAAAATAAAAACTGCTACTGTAAACGAACGCTTCAACCTAGAAGAGCAAAATTTTGTGAGCCAAGTGGGATTTGTGTACTTGTCATTACCACCAAGTATCATCAAGATTGGGTGAAAAAATATTTGCTGGTATTTCGGAAACCCGTAATTTTTTGGGAGTTGGCAAACCCTTTCAATGAAAATGCTTATCCACAGTCTCTGCTTAGGGCTACTTGAAGAGGAAACAAATCCTAGAGACAAAACTGAGAACTCCTTTATTTTGTCAAGTTTCAAAGAGCTACTACAAACCATGTTGGATTTAGAGTTCCAAATTCATCTATCTATATAGGAGAGAACAGAGGAAAACCTAAAAATATAAACTGCTACTGTATACGAACGCTGCAAGCTAGAAGAACAAAATTTGGTTAGCTAAGTGGGATTTGTGTACTTGTCATTACCACCAAGTATCTTCAAGATTGGGTGAAAAAATATTTGCTGGTATTTCTGAAACTCGTTATTTCTTAGAAGCCTGGCAACCCCTCTCAATGAAAGTGCTTTTCCACAGTCTCTGCCTAGGGCTACTTGAAGAGGAAACAAAACATAGAGACAAAACTGAGAACTCCTTTATTTTGTCAAGTTTCAAAGAGCTACTACAAACCATGTTGGATTTAGAGTTCCAAATTCATCTATCTTTATAAGAGAGAACAGAGTGAAACCTAAATATAAAAACTGCTACTGTAGATGAACGCTTAAACCTAGAAGAACAAAATTTGTTGAGCCAAGTGCGATTTGTGGACTTATCATTATCACCAAGTATCATCAAAATTGAGTGAAAAAATATTTGCTGGTGTTTCGGAAACTCATTATTTCGTAGAAGCTTGGCACCCCCTCGCAATGAAAGTGCTTTTCCACAGTCTGTGCATATGGCTACTTGAAGAGGAAACAAACCTTAGAGATAAAACAGAGAACTCCTTTATTTTGTCAAGTTTCAAAGAGCTACTACAAACCATGTTGGATTTAGAGTTCCAAATTCATCTATCTGTATAGGAGAGAATAGAGGGAAACCTTAAAATATAAACTGCTACTGTAAACGAACGCTTCAAAATAGAAGAACAAAATTTGGTGAGCCAAGTGGGAATTGTGTACTTGTCATTACCACCAAGTATCATCAAGATTGGGTGAAAAAATATTTGCTGGTATTTCGGAAACTCGTTATTTCTTAGAAGCTTGGCAACCCCTTTCAATGAAAGTGCTTTTCCACAGTCTCTGCTTAGGGCTACTTGAAGAGGAAACAAATCATAGAGACAAAACTGAGAACTGCTTTATTTTGTCAAGTTTCAAAGAGCTACTACAAACCATGTTGGATTTAGAGATCCAAATTCATCTATCTATATAGGAGAGAACAGAGGGTAACCTAAATATAAAAACTGCTACTGTAGACGAACGCTTCAACCTAGAAGAACGAAATTTGGTGAGCCAAGTGGGATTTTTGTACTGATCATTACCACCAAGTATCATCAACATTGGGTGAAAAAATATTTGCAGGTATTTTGGAAACTCATAATTTCTTGGAAGCTTGGCAACCCCTTTTAGTGAAAGTGCTTTTTCCACAGTTTCAGCTTAGGGCTACTTGAAGAGGAAACAAACCATAGAGACAAAACTGAGACCTCTTTTTTTTGTCAAGTATCTAAGAGCTACTACAAAACATGTTGGATTTAGAGTTCCATATTCATCTATCTATATAGGAGAGAACAGAGGGAAACCTAAATATAAAAACTGCTACTGTAGACGAACGCTTCAAACTAGAAGAACATAATTTGGTGAGCCAAGTGGGATTTGTGTACTTGTCATTACCACCACGTATCATCAAGATTGGGTGTAAAAATATTTGCTGGTATTTCAGAAACTCGCAATTTTTTGGAAGCTTGGCAACCCCTTTCAATGAAAGTGCTTTTCCACAGTCTCTGCTTAGGGCTACTTGAAGACTATACAAACCATAGAGACATAACTGAGAACTACTTTGTATTGTCAAGTTTCAAAGAGCTATTACAAACTATGTTGGATTTAGAGTTCCAAATTCATCTATCTATATAGGAGAGAACAGAGGGAAACCTAAAAATAAAAACTGCTCTTGTAAACGAACGCATCAACCTAGAAGAGCAAAATTTGGTGAGCCAAGTGGGATTTGTGTATTTGTAATTACCACCAAGTATCATCAAGATTGGGTGAAAAAACATTTGCTGGTATTTCGGAAACCCGTAATTTTTTGGGAGCTTGACAAACCCTTTCAATGAAAGTGCTTTTCCCCAGTTTCTCCTTAGGGCTACTTGATTAGGAAACAAATCATAGAGAAAAAACTGAGAACTCCTTTATTCTGTCAAGTTTCAAAGAGCTACTACAATTCATGTTGGATTTAGAGTTAAAAATTCATCTATCTATATAGGAGAGAACAGAGGGAAACCTAAATATAAAAACTGCTACTGTGGACGAACGCTTCAACCTAGAAGAACAAAATTTGGTGAGCCAAGTGGGATTTTTGTACTAATCATTACCACCAAGTACCTTCAAGATTGGGTGAAAAAATGTTTGCTGGTATTTTAGAAACTCCTTATTTCTTAGAAGCTTGGCAATCCCTCTCAATGAAAGTGCTTTTCCACAGTCTATGCCTTGGGCTACTTGAAGAAGAAACAAACCATAGAGAGAAAACTGAGAACTCCTTTATTTTGTCAAGTTTCAAAGAGCTACTACAAACCATGTTGGATTAAGATTTCCAAATTCATCTATGTATATAGGAGAGAACAGAGGGAAACCTAAAAATATAAACTGATACTGTAAACGAACGCTTCAAATTTGAAAAACAAAATTTGGTGAGCCAAGTGGGATTTGTGTACTTGTCATTACCACCACGTATCATCAAGATTGGTTGAAAAAATATTTGCTGGTATTTCGGAAACTCGAAATTTCTTGGAAGCTTGGCAACCCCTTTCAATGAAAGTGCTTTTCCACAGTCTCTGCTTAGGGCTACTTTAAGAGGAAACAAACCATAGAGACCAAACTGAGACCTCTTTTTTTGTCAAGTTTCTAAGAGCTACTACAAACCATGGTGGATTTAGAGTTCCATATTCTCTATCTATATAGGAGAGAACAGAGGGAAACCTAATTATAAAAACTGCTACTGTAGACGAACGCTACAACCTAGAAGAACACAATTTGGTGAGCCAAGTGGGATTTGTGTACTGATCATTACCACCAAGCATCATCAAGATTGGGTGAAAAAATAGTTGATGCTATTTCGGAAACTCGTTATTTCTTAGAAGCTTGGCAACCCCTCACAATGAAAATGCTTTTCCACATTCTGTGTCTAGGGCTACTTGAAGAGGTAACAAACCATAGAGACAAAACTGAGATCTCCTTTATTTTGTCATGTTTCAAAGAGCTACTACAAACCATGTTGTATTTAGAGTTCCAAATTAATCTATCTATATAGGAGAGAACAGAGGGAAACCTAAAAATATAACTGCTACTGTAAACTAACGCTTCAACCTAGAAGAACAAAATTTGGTGAATCAAGTGCGATTTCTGTATCGATCATTACCACCAAGTATCATCAAGATTGGGTGAAACAATATTTGCTGGTATTTCGGAAACTCGTTATTTCTTGAAAGCTTGGCAACCCCTTTCAATGAAAGTGCTTTTCCACAGTCTGTTCCTAGGGCTACTTGAAGAGGAAACAAACCATAGAGGCAATACTGAGAACGACTTTATTTTGTCAAATTTCAAAAAGCTACTACAAACCATGTTGGATTAAGAGTTCCATATTCATCTATCAATATAAGAGAGAACAAAGTGAAACCTAAAAATAAAAACTGCTACTGTAAACGAATGCTTCAACCTAGAAGAACAAAATTTGGTGAGCCAAGTGGGATTTCTGTACTTGTCATTACCACCACGTATCATCAAGATTGGGTGAAACAGTATTTGCTGGTATTTCGGAAACTCGTAATTTCTTGGAAGCTTGGCAACTCCTTTCAATGAAAGTGCTGTTCCACAGTCTCTGCTTAGGGCTACTTGAAGAGGAAACAAATCATAGAGACAAAACTGAGAACTCCTTTATTTTTCAAGTTTCAAAGAGCTACTACAAACCATGTTGCATTTAGAGTTCCAAATTCAGCTATTTATATAGGAGAGAACAGAGGGAAACCAAAAATATAAACTGCTACTGTAAACAAACGCTTCAACCTAGAAGATCAAAATGTGGTGAGCCAAGTGGGATTTGTGTACTTGTCATTCCCACCAAGTATCATCAAGATTGGGTGAAAAAATATTTGCTGGTATATCGGAAACTCGTTATTTCTTAGAAGCCTGGCAACCCCTCCCAATGAAAGTGGTTTTGCACAGTTTGTGCCTAGGACTACTTGAAGAGGAAACAAAACATAGAGACAAAACTGAGAACTCCTTCATTTTGTCAAGTTTCAAAGAGTTACTACAAAACATGTTGGATTTAGAGTTCTGAATTCATCTATCTATATAAAAGAGAACAGAGTGAAACCAAAAAATAAAAACAGCTACTGTAAATGAACGCTTCAACCTAGAAGAACCAAATTTGGTGAGTCAAGTGGGATTTGTGTACTGATCATTACCATCAGTATCATCAAGATTGGGTGAAAAAATATTTGCTGATATTTTGGAACCTCGTTATTTCTTAGAAGCTAGGCAACAACTCTCAATGAAAGTGCTTTTCCACAGTCTGTGCCTAGGTCTACTTGAAGAGGAAACAAACCATAGAGACAAAACTGAGAACTCATTTATTTTGTCAAGTTTCAGAGAAATACTACAAACCATGTTGATTTTAGACTTCCAAATTCATCTATCTATATAGGAGAGAACAGAGGGAAACCTAAAAATAAAAACTGCCATTGTAAACGAACGCTTCAACCTAGAAGAGCAAAATTTTGTGAGCCAAGTGGGATTTGTGTACTTGTCATTACCACCAAGTATCATCAAGATTGGGTGAAAAAATATTTGCTGGTATTTCGGAAACTCGTTAATTCTTGGAAGCTTGGCAACCCTTTTCAATGAATGTGCTTTTCCACAGTCTCTGCTGAGGGCTACTTGAAGAGGAAACAAACCATAGAGACAATACTGAGAACGACTTTATTTTGTCAAATTTCAAAGAGGTACTACAAACCATGTTGGATTTAGAGTTATAAATTCATCTATCTATATAGGAGAGAACAGAGGGAAACCTAAAAATAAAAACTGCTACTGTAAACGAACGCTTCAACCTAGAAGAACAAAATTTGGTGAGCCAAGTGGGATTTGGTACTTGTCATTACCAACACGTATCATCAAGATTGGGTGAAATAGTATTTGCTGGTATTTCGGAAACTCGTAATTTCTTGGAAGCTTGGCAACTCCTTTCAATGAAAGTGCTTTTCCACAGTCTCTGCTTTGGGCTACATGAAGAGAAAACAAATCATAGAGACAAAACTGGAAACTACTTTTTTTTGTCAAGATTCAAAGAGCTACTACAAACCATGTTGGATTTAGAGTTCCAAATTCATCTCTCTATATAAGAGAGAACAGTGAAACGTAAATAAAAAAACTGCTACTGTAGACGAACGCTTCAACCTTGAAGAACAAAATTTGGTGAGAATAGTGGGATTTATGTACTGATCCTTCCCACGAAGTATCATCAAGATTGGGTGAAAAAAATATTTGCTGGTATTACGGAAACTCGTTATTTCTTAGAAGCTTGGGAAACCCTCTCAATGAGAGTGCTTTTTCACAGTCTGTGCCTAGGGCTACTTGAAGAGGAAACAAACCATAGAGACAAAACTGAGAACTCCTTTATTTTATGAAGTTTCAGAGAGGTACAACAAACCATGTTGAATTTAGAGTTCCAAATTCATCTATCATTATAGGAGAGAACTGAGAGAAACCTAAGAATAAAAACTGCTACTGTAAACGAACGCTTCAACCTAGAAGAACAAAATTTGGTGAGCCAAGTGGGATTTGTGTACTTGTCTTTACCACCAAGTATCATCAAGAATGGGTGAAAAAATATTTGCTGGTATTTCGGAAACTCGTTAATTCTTAGAAGCATGGCAACCCCTTTCAATGAACGTGTTCTTCCACAGTTTGTGCCTAGGGCTACTGGAATAGGAAACAAACCATAGAGACAAAACAGAGAACTCCTTAATTTTGTCAAGTTTCAAAGTGCTACTACAAACCATGTTGGATTTAGAATTCCAATTTCATCTATCTATATAGGAGAGAACAGAGTGAAACATAAAAATAAAAACTGCTACTGTAAACGAACGCTTCAACCTAGAAGAACAAATTTTGGTGAGCCAAGTGTGATTTGTGTACTTTTCATTACCACCACGTATAATCAAGATTTTGTGAAACAGTATTTGCTGGTATTTCAGAAACTCGTAATTTCTTGGAAGCTTGGCAACTCCTTTCAATGAAAGTGCTTTTCCACAGTCTCTGCTTAGGGCTACTTGAAGAGAAAACAAATCATAGAGACAAAACTGGCAACTACTTTTTTTTGTCAAGTTTCAACGTGCTACTACAAACCATGCTGGATTTAGAGTTCCAATTTCAGCTATCTATATATGAGAGAACAGAGGGAAACCTAAAAGTATAAACTGCTACAGTAAAGGAACACTTCAACCTAGAACAACACAATTCAGTGAGCTAATTGGGATTTGTGTTCTGATCATTACCACCACGTATCCTCAAGATTGGGTGAAAAAATATTTGCTGTTATTTTGACAACTCATTATTTCTTAGAAGCTTGGCAACCCCTCTCAATGAAAGTCCTTTTCCACAGTCTGGGCCTAGGGCTACTTGTCGAAGAAACAAACCATAGAGACAAAGCTGAGACTATTTTATTTTATGAAGTTTCAAATAGGTACAACAAACCATGTTGAATTTAGAGTTCCAAATTCATCTATCTATATAAGAGAGAACTGAGAGAAACCTAAGAATAAAAACTGCTACTGTAAACGAACGCTTCAAACTAGAAGAACTAAATTTGGTGAGCCAAGTGGGATTTGTGTACTTGTCATTACCACCAAGTATCATCACGATTGGTTGAAAAATTATTTGCTGGTATTTCGGAAACTCGTTATTTCTTAGAAGCTTGGCAACCCCTTTCAATGAACGTGCTCTTCCACAGTTTGAGCCTAGGGCTACTTGAAGAGGAAACAAATCATAGAGACAAAACTGAGAACTACTTTATTTATCAAGTTTCAAAGAGCTACTACAAACCATGTTGGATTTAGAGTTCCAAATTCATCTATCTATATAGGAGAGAACAGAGTGAAACCTAAAAATAAAAACTGCTACTGTAAATGAACGCTTCAACCGAGAAGAACACAATTTGGTGAGCCAAGTGGGATTTGTGTACTGATCATTACCACCACGTATCATCAAGATTGCGTAAAAAAATATTTGCTGGTATTTCAGAAACTCGTTATGTCTTAGAAGCTTGGCAACCCCTCTCAATGAAAGTGCTTTTCCACACTCTGTGCCTAGTGCTACTTGAAGAGGAAACAATGTATAAAGACAAAACTGAGAACGCCTTTATTTTCTCAAGTTTCAAAGAGCTACTACAAACCATGTTGTATTTAGAGTTCCAAATTCATCTATCTATATAGGAGAGAACAGAGGGACACCTAAAAATATAAACTGCTACTGTAAACGAACGCTTCAACCTAGAAGAACCAATTTTGGTGAGTCAAGTGGGATTTGTGTACTGATCATTACCATCAGTATCATAAAGATTGGGTGAAAAAATATTTGCTGATATTTTGGAAACTCCTTATTTCTTAGAAGCTTGGCAACAACTCTCAATGAAAGTGCTTTTCCACAGTCTGTGCCTAGGTCTACTTGAAGAGGAAACAAACCATAGAGACAAAACTGAGAACTCATTTATTTTGTCAAGTTTCAGAGAAATACTACAAACCATGTTGATTTTAGAGTTCCAAATTCATCTATCTATATAGGAGAGAACAGAGGGAAACCTAAAAATAAAAACTGCCACTGTAAATGAACGCTTCAACCTAGAAGAACAAAATTTGGTGAGCCAAGTGGGATTTGTGTACTTGTCATTACCACCAAGTATCATCAAGATTGGGTGAAAAAATATTTGCTGGTATTTCGGAAACTCGTTAATTCTTAGAAGCTTGGCAACCCCTTTCAATGAACGTGTTCTTCCACAGTTTGTGCCTAGAGCTACTGGAATAGGAAACAAACCATAGAGACAAAACTGAGAACTCCTTAATTTTGTCAAGTTTCAAAGAGCTACTACAAACCATTTTGGATTTAGAATTCCAAATTCATCTATCTATATAGGAGAGAACAGAGTGAAACATAAAAATAAAAACTGCTACTGTAAACGAACGCTTCAACCTAGAAGAACAAAATTTGGTGAGCCAAGTGTGATTTGTGTACTTGTCATTACCACCACGTATAATCAAGATTTTGTGAAACAGTATTTGCTGGTATTTCAGAAACTCGTAATTTCTTGGAAGCTTGGCAACTCCTTTCAATGAAAGTGCTTTTCCACCGTTATGCTTAGGGCTACTTGAAGAGAAAACAAATCATAGAGACAAAACTGGCAACTACTTTTTTTTGTCAAGTTTCAACGCGCTACTACAAACCATGCTGGATTTAGAGTTCCAATTTCAGCTATCTATATATGAGAGAACAGAGGGAAACCTGAAAGTATAAACTGCTACTGTAAAGGAACACTTCAACCTAGAACAACACAATTCGGTGAGCTAATTGGGATTTGTGTTCTGATCATTACCACCACGTATCCTCAAGATTGGGTGAAAAAATATTTGCTGTTATTTTGACAACTCATTATTTCTTAGAAGCTTGGCAACCCCTCTCAATGAAAGTGCTTTTCCACAGTCTGGGCCTAGGGCTACTTGACGAAGAAACAAACCATAGAGACAAAACTGAGAACTATTTTATTTTTTCAAGTTTCAAAAAGCTACTACAAACCATGTTGGATTTAAAGTTCCAAATTCATCTATCTATATAAGAGAGAACAGAGTGAAACGTAAATATAAAAACTGCTACTGTAGACGAACGATTCAACCTAGAAGAACAAAAATTGGTGAGCCAAGTGGGATTTGTGTACTTGTCATTACCACCAAGTATCATCACGATTGGTTGAAAAATTATTTGCTGGTATTTCGGAAACTCGTTATTTCTTAGAAGCTTGGCAACCCCTTTCAATGAACGTGCTCTTCCACAGTTTCAGCCTAGGGCTACTTGAAGAGGAAACAAACCATAGAGACAAAACTGAGAACTCCTTTATTTGGTCAAGTTTCAAAAAGCTACTACAAACCATATTGGATTTAGAGTTCCAAATTCATCTATCTTTATAGGAGAGAACAGAGTGAAACCTAAAAATAAAAACTGCTACTGTAAACGAACGCTTCAAACTAGAAGAGCAAAATTTTGTGAGCCAAGTGGGATTTGTGTACTTGTCATTACCACCAAGTATCATCAATATTGGGCGAAAAAATATTTGTTGTTATTTCGGAAAATCGTTATTTCTTAGAAGCTTGGCAAACCCTCTCAATGAATGTGCTTTTCCCCAGTCTGTGCCTAGGGCTATTTGAAAAGGAAACAAACCATAGAGATAAAAGTTAGAGCTTTTTTATTTTGTCAAGTTTCAAAGAGCTACTACAAACCATGTTTGATTTAGAGTTCCAAATTCATCTATCTTTATAGGAGAGAACAGAGGGAAACCTAAAAATAAAAACTGCTACTGTAAACGAACGCTTCAACCTAGAAGAGCAAAATTTGGTGAGAGAAGTGGGATTTGTGTACTTGTCATTACCACCAAGTATCATCAAGATTGGGTGAAAAAATATTTGCTGGTATTTCGGAAACCCGTAATTTCTTGGGAGCTTGGCAAACCCTTTCAATGGAAGTGCTTTTCCACAGTCTCTGCTTAGGGCTACTTAAAGAGGAAACAAATCATAGAGACAAAACTGAGAACTCCTTTATTTTTCAAGTTTCAAAGAGCTACTACAAACCATGTTGCATTTAGAGTTCCAAATTCAGCTATTTATATAGGAGAGAACAGAGGGAAACCAAAAATATAAACTGCTACTGTAAACAAACGCTTCAACCTAGAAGATCAAAATGTGGTGAGCCAAGTGGGATTTGTGTACTTGTCATTCCCACCAAGTATCATCAAGATTGGGTGAAAAAATATTTGCTGGTATATCGGAAACTCGTTATTTCTTAGAAGCCTGGCAACCCCTCCCAATGAAAGTGGTTTTGCACAGTTTGTGCCTAGGACTACTTGAAGAGGAAACAAAACATAGAGACAAAACTGAGAACTCCTTCATTTTGTCAAGTTTCAAAGAGTTACTACAAAACATGTTGGATTTAGAGTTCTGAATTCATCTATCTATATAAAAGAGAACAGAGTGAAACCAAAAAATAAAAACAGCTACTGTAAATGAACGCTTCAACCTAGAAGAACCAAATTTGGTGAGTCAAGTGGGATTTGTGTACTGATCATTACCATCAGTATCATCAAGATTGGGTGAAAAAATATTTGCTGATATTTTGGAACCTCGTTATTTCTTAGAAGCTAGGCAACAACTCTCAATGAAAGTGCTTTTCCACAGTCTGTGCCTAGGTCTACTTGAAGAGGAAACAAACCATAGAGACAAAACTGAGAACTCATTTATTTTGTCAAGTTTCAGAGAAATACTACAAACCATGTTGATTTTAGACTTCCAAATTCATCTATCTATATAGGAGAGAACAGAGGGAAACCTAAAAATAAAAACTGCCATTGTAAACGAACGCTTCAACCTAGAAGAGCAAAATTTTGTGAGCCAAGTGGGATTTGTGTACTTGTCATTACCACCAAGTATCATCAAGATTGGGTGAAAAAATATTTGCTGGTATTTCGGAAACTCGTTAATTCTTGGAAGCTTGGCAACCCTTTTCAATGAATGTGCTTTTCCACAGTCTCTGCTGAGGGCTACTTGAAGAGGAAACAAACCATAGAGACAATACTGAGAACGACTTTATTTTGTCAAATTTCAAAGAGGTACTACAAACCATGTTGGATTTAGAGTTATAAATTCATCTATCTATATAGGAGAGAACAGAGGGAAACCTAAAAATAAAAACTGCTACTGTAAACGAACGCTTCAACCTAGAAGAACAAAATTTGGTGAGCCAAGTGGGATTTGGTACTTGTCATTACCAACACGTATCATCAAGATTGGGTGAAATAGTATTTGCTGGTATTTCGGAAACTCGTAATTTCTTGGAAGCTTGGCAACTCCTTTCAATGAAAGTGCTTTTCCACAGTCTCTGCTTTGGGCTACATGAAGAGAAAACAAATCATAGAGACAAAACTGGAAACTACTTTTTTTTGTCAAGATTCAAAGAGCTACTACAAACCATGTTGGATTTAGAGTTCCAAATTCATCTCTCTATATAAGAGAGAACAGTGAAACGTAAATAAAAAAACTGCTACTGTAGACGAACGCTTCAACCTTGAAGAACAAAATTTGGTGAGAATAGTGGGATTTATGTACTGATCCTTCCCACGAAGTATCATCAAGATTGGGTGAAAAAAATATTTGCTGGTATTACGGAAACTCGTTATTTCTTAGAAGCTTGGGAAACCCTCTCAATGAGAGTGCTTTTTCACAGTCTGTGCCTAGGGCTACTTGAAGAGGAAACAAACCATAGAGACAAAACTGAGAACTCCTTTATTTTATGAAGTTTCAGAGAGGTACAACAAACCATGTTGAATTTAGAGTTCCAAATTCATCTATCATTATAGGAGAGAACTGAGAGAAACCTAAGAATAAAAACTGCTACTGTAAACGAACGCTTCAACCTAGAAGAACAAAATTTGGTGAGCCAAGTGGGATTTGTGTACTTGTCTTTACCACCAAGTATCATCAAGAATGGGTGAAAAAATATTTGCTGGTATTTCGGAAACTCGTTAATTCTTAGAAGCATGGCAACCCCTTTCAATGAACGTGTTCTTCCACAGTTTGTGCCTAGGGCTACTGGAATAGGAAACAAACCATAGAGACAAAACAGAGAACTCCTTAATTTTGTCAAGTTTCAAAGTGCTACTACAAACCATGTTGGATTTAGAATTCCAATTTCATCTATCTATATAGGAGAGAACAGAGTGAAACATAAAAATAAAAACTGCTACTGTAAACGAACGCTTCAACCTAGAAGAACAAATTTTGGTGAGCCAAGTGTGATTTGTGTACTTTTCATTACCACCACGTATAATCAAGATTTTGTGAAACAGTATTTGCTGGTATTTCAGAAACTCGTAATTTCTTGGAAGCTTGGCAACTCCTTTCAATGAAAGTGCTTTTCCACAGTCTCTGCTTAGGGCTACTTGAAGAGAAAACAAATCATAGAGACAAAACTGGCAACTACTTTTTTTTGTCAAGTTTCAACGTGCTACTACAAACCATGCTGGATTTAGAGTTCCAATTTCAGCTATCTATATATGAGAGAACAGAGGGAAACCTAAAAGTATAAACTGCTACTGTAAAGGAACACTTCAACCTAGAACAACACAATTCAGTGAGCTAATTGGGATTTGTGTTCTGATCATTACCACCACGTATCCTCAAGATTGGGTGAAAAAATATTTGCTGTTATTTTGACAACTCATTATTTCTTAGAAGCTTGGCAACCCCTCTCAATGAAAGTCCTTTTCCACAGTCTGGGCCTAGGGCTACTTGTCGAAGAAACAAACCATAGAGACAAAGCTGAGACTATTTTATTTTATGAAGTTTCAAATAGGTACAACAAACCATGTTGAATTTAGAGTTCCAAATTCATCTATCTATATAAGAGAGAACTGAGAGAAACCTAAGAATAAAAACTGCTACTGTAAACGAACGCTTCAAACTAGAAGAACTAAATTTGGTGAGCCAAGTGGGATTTGTGTACTTGTCATTACCACCAAGTATCATCACGATTGGTTGAAAAATTATTTGCTGGTATTTCGAAAACTCGTTATTTCTTAGAAGCTTGGCAACCCCTTTCAATGAACGTGCTCTTCCACAGTTTGAGCCTAGGGCTACTTGAAGAGGAAACAAATCATAGAGACAAAACTGAGAACTACTTTATTTTGTCAAGTTTCAAAGAGCTACTACAAACCATGTTGGATTTAGAGTTCCAAATTCATCTATCTATATAGGAGAGAACAGAGTGAAACCTAAAAATAAAAACTGCTACTGTAAATGAACGCTTCAACCGAGAAGAACACAATTTGGTGAGCCAAGTGGGATTTGTGTACTGATCATTACCACCACGTATCATCAAGATTGCGTAAAAAAATATTTGCTGGTATTTCAGAAACTCGTTATGTCTTAGAAGCTTGGCAACCCCTCTCAATGAAAGTGCTTTTCCACACTCTGTGCCTAGTGCTACTTGAAGAGGAAACAATGTATAAAGACAAAACTGAGAACGCCTTTATTTTCTCAAGTTTCAAAGAGCTACTACAAACCATGTTGTATTTAGAGTTCCAAATTCATCTATCTATATAGGAGAGAACAGAGGGACACCTAAAAATATAAACTGCTACTGTAAACGAACGCTTCAACCTAGAAGAACCAATTTTGGTGAGTCAAGTGGGATTTGTGTACTGATCATTACCATCAGTATCATAAAGATTGGGTGAAAAAATATTTGCTGATATTTTGGAAACTCCTTATTTCTTAGAAGCTTGGCAACAACTCTCAATGAAAGTGCTTTTCCACAGTCTGTGCCTAGGTCTACTTGAAGAGGAAACAAACCATAGAGACAAAACTGAGAACTCATTTATTTTGTCAAGTTTCAGAGAAATACTACAAACCATGTTGATTTTAGAGTTCCAAATTCATCTATCTATATAGGAGAGAACAGAGGGAAACCTAAAAATAAAAACTGCCACTGTAAATGAACGCTTCAACCTAGAAGAACAAAATTTGGTGAGCCAAGTGGGATTTGTGTACTTGTCATTACCACCAAGTATCATCAAGATTGGGTGAAAAAATATTTGCTGGTATTTCGGAAACTCGTTAATTCTTAGAAGCTTGGCAACCCCTTTCAATGAACGTGTTCTTCCACAGTTTGTGCCTAGAGCTACTGGAATAGGAAACAAACCATAGAGACAAAACTGAGAACTCCTTAATTTTGTCAAGTTTCAAAGAGCTACTACAAACCATTTTGGATTTAGAATTCCAAATTCATCTATCTATATAGGAGAGAACAGAGTGAAACATAAAAATAAAAACTGCTACTGTAAACGAACGCTTCAACCTAGAAGAACAAAATTTGGTGAGCCAAGTGTGATTTGTGTACTTGTCATTACCACCACGTATAATCAAGATTTTGTGAAACAGTATTTGCTGGTATTTCAGAAACTCGTAATTTCTTGGAAGCTTGGCAACTCCTTTCAATGAAAGTGCTTTTCCACAGTTATGCTTAGGGCTACTTGAAGAGAAAACAAATCATAGAGACAAAACTGGCAACTACTTTTTTTGTCAAGTTTCAACGCGCTACTACAAACCATGCTGGATTTAGAGTTCCAATTTCAGCTATCTATATATGAGAGAACAGAGGGAAACCTGAAAGTATAAACTGCTACTGTAAAGGAACACTTCAACCTAGAACAACACAATTCGGTGAGCTAATTGGGATTTGTGTTCTGATCATTACCACCACGTATCCTCAAGATTGGGTGAAAAAATATTTGCTGTTATTTTGACAACTCATTATTTCTTAGAAGCTTGGCAACCCCTCTCAATGAAAGTGCTTTTCCACAGTCTGGGCCTAGGGCTACTTGACGAAGAAACAAACCATAGAGACAAAACTGAGAACTATTTTATTTTTTCAAGTTTCAAAAAGCTACTACAAACCATGTTGGATTTAAAGTTCCAAATTCATCTATCTATATAAGAGAGAACAGAGTGAAACGTAAATATAAAACTGCTACTGTAGACGAACGATTCAACCTAGAAGAACAAAAATTGGTGAGCCAAGTGGGATTTGTGTACTTGTCATTACCACCAAGTATCATCACGATTGGTTGAAAAATTATTTGCTGGTATTCGGAAACTCGTTATTTCTTAGAAGCTTGGCAACCTCTTTCAATGAACGTGCTCTTCCACAGTTTCAGCCTAGGGCTACTTGAAGAGGAAACAAACCATAGAGACAAAACTGAGAACTCCTTTATTTGGTCAAGTTTCAAAAAGCTACTACAAACCATATTGGATTTAGAGTTCCAAATTCATCTATCTTTATAGGAGAGAACAGAGTGAAACCTAAAAATAAAAACTGCTACTGTAAACGAACGCTTCAAACTAGAAGAGCAAAATTTTGTGAGCCAAGTGGGATTTGTGTACTTGTCATTACCACCAAGTATCATCAATATTGGGCGAAAAAATATTTGTTGTTATTTCGGAAAATCGTTATTTCTTAGAAGCTTGGCAAACCCTCTCAATGAATGTGCTTTTCCCCAGTCTGTGCCTAGGGCTATTTGAAAAGGAAACAAACCATAGAGATAAAAGTTAGAGCTTTTTTATTTTGTCAAGTTTCAAAGAGCTACTACAAACCATGTTTGATTTAGAGTTCCAAATTCATCTATCTTTATAGGAGAGAACAGAGGGAAACCTAAAAATAAAAACTGCTACTGTAAACGAACGCTTCAACCTAGAAGAGCAAAATTTGGTGAGAGAAGTGGGATTTGTGTACTTGTCATTACCACCAAGTATCATCAAGATTGGGTGAAAAAATATTTGCTGGTATTTCGGAAACCCGTAATTTCTTGGGAGCTTGGCAAACCCTTTCAGTGGAAGTGCTTTTCCACAGTCTCTGCTTAGGGCTACTTAAAGAGGAAACAAATCATAGAGACAAAACTGAGAACTCCTTTATTTTTCAAGTTTCAAAGAGCTACTACAAACCATGTTGCATTTAGAGTTCCAAATTCAGCTATTTATATAGGAGAGAACAGAGGGAAACCAAAAATATAAACTGCTACTGTAAACAAACGCTTCAACCTAGAAGATCAAAATGTGGTGAGCCAAGTGGGATTTGTGTACTTGTCATTCCCACCAAGTATCATCAAGATTGGGTGAAAAAATATTTGCTGGTATATCGGAAACTCGTTATTTCTTAGAAGCCTGGCAACCCCTCCCAATGAAAGTGGTTTTGCACAGTTTGTGCCTAGGACTACTTGAAGAGGAAACAAAACATAGAGACAAAACTGAGAACTCCTTCATTTTGTCAAGTTTCAAAGAGTTACTACAAAACATGTTGGATTTAGAGTTCTGAATTCATCTATCTATATAAAAGAGAACAGAGTGAAACCAAAAAATAAAAACAGCTACTGTAAATGAACGCTTCAACCTAGAAGAACCAAATTTGGTGAGTCAAGTGGGATTTGTGTACTGATCATTACCATCAGTATCATCAAGATTGGGTGAAAAAATATTTGCTGATATTTTGGAACCTCGTTATTTCTTAGAAGCTAGGCAACAACTCTCAATGAAAGTGCTTTTCCACAGTCTGTGCCTAGGTCTACTTGAAGAGGAAACAAACCATAGAGACAAAACTGAGAACTCATTTATTTTGTCAAGTTTCAGAGAAATACTACAAACCATGTTGATTTTAGACTTCCAAATTCATCTATCTATATAGGAGAGAACAGAGGGAAACCTAAAAATAAAAACTGCCATTGTAAACGAACGCTTCAACCTAGAAGAGCAAAATTTTGTGAGCCAAGTGGGATTTGTGTACTTGTCATTACCACCAAGTATCATCAAGATTGGGTGAAAAAATATTTGCTGGTATTTCGGAAACTCGTTAATTCTTGGAAGCTTGGCAACCCTTTTCAATGAATGTGCTTTTCCACAGTCTCTGCTGAGGGCTACTTGAAGAGGAAACAAACCATAGAGACAATACTGAGAACGACTTTATTTTGTCAAATTTCAAAGAGGTACTACAAACCATGTTGGATTTAGAGTTATAAATTCATCTATCTATATAGGAGAGAACAGAGGGAAACCTAAAAATAAAAACTGCTACTGTAAACGAACGCTTCAACCTAGAAGAACAAAATTTGGTGAGCCAAGTGGGATTTGGTACTTGTCATTACCAACACGTATCATCAAGATTGGGTGAAATAGTATTTGCTGGTATTTCGGAAACTCGTAATTTCTTGGAAGCTTGGCAACTCCTTTCAATGAAAGTGCTTTTCCACAGTCTCTGCTTTGGGCTACATGAAGAGAAAACAAATCATAGAGACAAAACTGGAAACTACTTTTTTTTGTCAAGATTCAAAGAGCTACTACAAACCATGTTGGATTTAGAGTTCCAAATTCATCTCTCTATATAAGAGAGAACAGTGAAACGTAAATAAAAAAAATGCTACTGTAGACGAACGCTTCAACCTTGAAGAACAAAATTTGGTGAGAATAGTGGGATTTATGTACTGATCCTTCCCACGAAGTATCATCAAGATTGGGTGAAAAAAATATTTGCTGGTATTACGGAAACTCGTTATTTCTTAGAAGCTTGGGAAACCCTCTCAATGAGAGTGCTTTTTCACAGTCTGTGCCTAGGGCTACTTGAAGAGGAAACAAACCATAGAGACAAAACTGAGAACTCCTTTATTTTATGAAGTTTCAGAGAGGTACAACAAACCATGTTGAATTTAGAGTTCCAAATTCATCTATCATTATAGGAGAGAACTGAGAGAAACCTAAGAATAAAAACTGCTACTGTAAACGAACGCTTCAACCTAGAAGAACAAAATTTGGTGAGC